>NC_084515.1:1135961-1160961 GCF_024500385.1 Phyllopteryx taeniolatus | reverse complement strand
GAGAATAAAAGTGCTGTTATGAGAATAAAGATCTTGAACGTCTTTCAATTTATTCAACAAAATGTCATTGAAGTGCAACCAAACAGACAAAAAAAGTCTTCCAAATTTGACACATCAGAGAAAAGTCTCGTTAACAAGCCAGACAATGAATTATGCAATCAGGCTTCAAAGTGGTCAAGAATTGAGACGCTGTGGCTGTGTCGCTAAAAGCTCTCAAAATCCTGCCTCCCGGAACTTTCAGCTGTCAAAGAAAAAACGTGCCCTCTCAGGGCTCCTGCTTAAGAGGGCTCCTTTATAGGCCGACAACGCCCACATTGCATCACGTGACTGACGAATTGCCCCGCACAATACCTCTGCGTAGCTTGCCGCGCACCCAACAAAAAATTGTTGCTGCGCGTCGAACGCCGCAGAGATCATCTCTCGTGATTGGTTTGGTCCGTTTTAGTGACATGCTGTGATGACATACCAGCGTGCCACTTGGTTCTACATACCATCTATGCCGCCGCCTTCTCGATCGATTTTGCAGCATAATTAAACGTATCATCTGGTCATCTAGGTCCATTTGTTCTATCGCGATCGCCATTGTTGTCGCTTTGTTCCTTGTTACTGAAAGGAAAGTAAAAACGGCTACCGGAAATGGCAAAAACAAAATGCAGAGGAAATTCCACCCTGTGGTGCCCTATCCAACACCAGCCCTAGCGACACCCCTGACTTGGAGGAGAACTGTAGTACACTTTCAAAACAGCGCGCGTGGGTTGCGCTCGAGCATAAAAGCAAACTACGCGAGGGACAGCCGCAGTGACGTCAGCGCGAGTATAAAGAAGTCTTTAGTGGGCAGAGACCTCACACGGGCAGCAGAGAGACATTTTGGAGCAGTCACCGCTTTGTCGCTGTTGAAATTCAGCGGGCCGTTAATTGACAGCGTAAAGTGTCGTCAACTGCAGCGCGAGGAGGGGGAAAACTAATCCGGGCAGGGGGATCGTGGTGCACGCACTGCTGTGGCTGCTGAGGTTCGGCCTCCGGCGGCTACAGCTGGATGATTGTTTCCCTCTCCTCACCCTGCGACAGCTCAAATGCTGTTGTGCCGGACCTCCAACTGCTTCTGTAACCACTGGCAAGGGGTGGCGGATCCCAGACGGCAGACACACATTTTTTGAATTGTGGGCATAGTTTGATGGCCAATTACACCCTATAGTGGTAGTTGTCAGTCAAGTTATAATGAATGAGGAAGTGGCAATTCTGGCCACTGCATGGAATAAGGGTGCTTGGAGTTTATATAGTGGGGGAGGGCCTCATGCTAGAAAGTATTCGTCCCAGCCCCTTGACATAACGGCTAGGTTTTAGCCCCGACCAAAAACTTACGTCTAAAGAGATGAAGATTTAAGCTATATCTCAACAATTCAATACTATATTATTCTGTCTGTCTGTTTTCAGTACTTATATTTAAATATAATGCATTTAGAAACAAAATGGATGTTTGGTTGCACTTTACCCCACCCAAAAAAATGCTAATGTAGATCTAAAAAAAAATAGATCTTTGTTCTGACAAAAATGCAACCATCTTGAAAAACAATTTAATTTAAAAAAAAATTATTAATTCCTGAAAATAATCTCTTTGTTGAAAGAATATTTTATTAATAAAATGTGATAAAGATCTCAAAAGATTTTCTCAATTGTAAATACAACTTTCTTTAAAGAATATGATTTTTTTTCTTGAAAACATAACTTGAAAAAAAAACTTAATTCTTGAAAATACGACTGAAGAAATCTTAAAAAAAGCACGACTAATAAGGTTTCTTGAAAAAAATACTATTTCTTGAAAAATATAAGATTTTTTTTTCTTAAAATACAACTATTTGAAAAAAATATGACTTAAAGAATACGACTCTCTCAAACTATGAATGTTTCTCGTTGTATACTGGTCTGGCTCTAATAAATACTCCTTGCGTGCTTTGTAATCCCAGCATGAGGACGCTAACACGTGCAAAATATACTGTAAAATACGCTGTACAACACACACACCCTCATGTAACATTTACCATGCAAAAAAAATAAAAAAACGATCCACTTATTTAAAGATGAAAATATTTCAACATGGACTACATGTACAGCTAACATTTAGCATCTAGTGTTGAAAGCACTCCCATCTCAAATCACACTATAGGCTGGACCATAGCCCACCCTCCCTCGCGTCTGTGACAGGACCGTGTATACACAGCTTGTAATTGTCACGATGAATCAAGTAGACGAGCATGAATTTGTCCTTTCTTTCACCTCCCGCCCAAAAAATGGAAACAGTTGAAAAAGTGAATTGCCACAAATAAAGTATATCTGTGGCTCCCATTGAACTTCATTCAAAATTAAAAAGCCACTTTTTTATTACTGTGTAATAATTACTCCATTTTTAAAGGGCAGGTGTTTTTATTGTTTTGATTTTTTGTTTGTTTTGTTTTTGTTTTTTTGTGTGGGGGACTGGGGGAAATCCATGAGTGGATAAGAGGTACCGGATCATTCCTGGCTAATTGGGGCACAAAGTTGGAGTTCTGACATGGACGTAGAAGAGGTCACTGTTTTTGTTTTGTTTGTTTGTTTGTTTTGGATTGACTGCATGATGTAAATGTATGTGTGATTAAATAATTATCAGTAAACACATTCCGCTCTTGTCTCGACACTTCTTTGGTTAAAAAATATACACATCGTTTTAATATAATTTTCCTTTTGGTAATGTGTTCATTTTTAAAGCTTTTTTAAATTATAGTAAATTTAATATTTTTTTGCTCTTTTTTCCCCCACCCTGTAATATTTTGGCTCGTGTCAATTTTGAAGCCTATGAAAGTTTTTTTTTTTTTTGCACTGCTTTTTGTAAAGGTTTCTGATTTGAAGCCTACAAACATTTAAGTTTTAATTTTTATTTAGTACTAATTTTATTTCCTATTTTTGTGATTTTGTTAATGTCATTTTGTTTTCTTACATTATGAAAATTATTTTCATTATTTCTTTTAGTAAGAAATACATTTTGTGTCCCTAATTTTGTTTTAATTGAAGTATATTAGTAAAAGTGTCCAATTTGAAACCTACAAATATTTGCTTGACTAATTTCAATTTGCTTTTTGGCTTCTTTTGGTAACTTGTCGATTCTTGAAGCCTACAAAAACATTTTTTTTTTTTTGGGGGGGGGGGGGGGGGTATTTTGGTAACAAAAAGTGTCCAGTTTTGTATACTTACTTAAAACTTAAAATACTTAAAACGTTTTTACTATACAAATTTTTACCATGTACATTTTTTTGCATTTTAGATCACAAAAGTGTCGGTATTGAAGCCCAATTGTTTTACGAAAATAATTTTACAAAAATGTTGTACGAATTGTATTTCACCCAAACTATTTCTGACTAATATTTGACTGATTTTGGAGGATTGATCAACGTTCTTAGCAGTTGGTCTTAACCCGACGCGTGGTGTTATAGTAGTTCACGTCGTAATGCCTAGGGGACGCTACGTTTCTGTTTGCGTTGAAAACACCTGAGCCACCTGAAGAAACGATCACAAAAATAGCTTAGAGGTCGTTCTCCAAATTTGGCAATGTAACAGTTAATCTGTAAATTATGTGAATTAACTTTCGGTGGACACGTTTCAAAGCAAAAACGTCTAATAAAAATGTGTAATAACGTTTGGCATACTTAAAGTTTAACGTTAGCTCACCGGGTTTTGCGTAGCAAACCTTGTCGACGAACGACAGCTTCCTCATCAGAATGACAACGTCACAATGCACTGCCGATCATCTTTCCTTCATAGACGATCTGGGCCTCGGGAAAGTAGTGAGACTTGGTCAACTTGTAGCGGACAGGAAGTGACTTCTTTTCGGTCAAACCTTGACAAGTGGACGGCTTCTTTATCCACACACGCTGACCTGGGTGAATTTTACTGGGATTGAAGCAACACTATAAACCACCCACCCATCCGTCACCATCGGTATGTGTTTCCCTTGAGGTAAGTGACTTTGACGGGACACTTTTTTTCTCCCCACTCGACGCTTTGGGACGTACAGTTAGCTGACATGCTAATTAGTGAGCATCGAATTCACTTTACGACCTTTTGTCGACGCTGTATGTGTCATTTTGACGTGAGTCTTTAAAGTCACTCCGGTGTTATTTAAAGTGCTGCATTTGTATGGACGTAACGTAAAAGTACCAAAAAAAGGTATCTTGGTGGCGGAAAAAAGCGTGTGGAACGTTTAAGGAAGTATACTGTCACAATTCCGTCGGGAATTACCGTGCGTGAGCTGGCAGGGCTGAGGACACTTTGTGCTAATGGGCCACATTTGAGTACAAAATAAATAGTTAAAGTGTGTGTAAAATATTTGAAATAGTTTATATTAATAGAATCCGTCCAGCCATTTTTTGTAGCGCTTATCCTCATAAGTGTCACAGGTGTGCTGGAGCCTGCCTATCCCATCTGACTGTGGTAGCCAGTCAATGCATGGCACATTTTTTTGTAGTTTAGAATTTTTACGTTTTTATTGGAAAGCAATGGACTGGTCGCCTGTCAGTGTCAGGGCACATACAAACAATGGACTGACTGGTTGCCATTCAATGGCATGGCGCATATATATATATTTTTTTAAATAGACAAACAACTGACTGGTCAATGTCAGGGCACAAAGGCAAACAACGGACTGGTCGCCAATCACAAAGCAAATATAAATAAACAACGGACTGGTCGTCAGTCAATCCCACAGAACATATAAACAAACAATGGAGTTGTCGACACACTTTCAGGGCACATCTGGTAAGTATGTTACTAAATCCAGAAAATCTTAATTCCTTTTCGTTGTGTCGGAAATTGGGTACGTGAATTTAGCGGTGGTCCACCAAAATCGCATTTTCTCATTGTTTTGCACAAGGTAATACTTGTTCTTTTCAGATTGAATTGTTGGGAAATCCTTTTACCATGCATCTCGTTTTTTGAATTTTTCAGTTCGGTTGAGATTTTCTGTGGTTCTGACAAAGATAAAGACGTTCCTCGATTTCGGCGTCAAAAATCATGCGTTCATAGGATTTGTCCACGATGGAAACCTACATGTCCTTGATTTACTACTATTCTGTTTTCTGTGAAGTTTGAAATAATTCCAGCAATGCACTTGCTCTGTTTGATGCGGAAAATGTGAAGGCTCGAGCGGAAAGCATTAAAAAATCTGAAAACGGCCTTCTTAAACATTACATTAATGTTTAACTAACTAATATGAAACACCTGGGCATTTTTCTACCAAAGAGTCAAGGTTTTGGTCACAAATTTCCTAATGATTTACACTGATTTCTGGGCAGAAAGTTTTGGAGAATTTTTTACATTAAAAAGTGGCATAAAATCCTTAATCCATATCCAATTCTTAGGGCTCATTTTATTTGTGTAACACTTCTACTTTGATATAAAGGTATTTTGACAAATTTGGTAACATACCTACATGTAGCCAACTGACTGACTGTTTATGTCAGGGCACATATAGACAACCAATTGATTGGTCAATTGCCAATTACAGAATACATATAGACAAACAACAGACTGGTCGCCAGCCAATATCAGGGCAGATGTAGACATGGAATACTGCTTAATTATTACTGTCCAATTAGCAACAAGGTGAAATTGTGTTATTTGTTGATGCATATTTAGTGTTAAAAGTTGAATACAATGTGTAAAAAGTACTCTTAAATTCCTGTGAGTGTGTGTGTCCATTGTTTCACTGTTTCAACGTGTACTTGCCTCACCTTAACACCTCTACGTGTGTGTGTGTCTGTGACTTCAGCAGGAAACTATGCGAGCAATTAGACAAATCAGCAGTAACTTGTCCGTGTCTTGAGCGTAGATGGCGTTGCAGCGTGCAAGTCACGTTTTTAGCATTAGCGTCTAATCTAATCCATCCCTTTCAAGAGGATTTATGAGTCTTCTTATTCACTTCCTATCATCGGGTTATGACCAATAGGCCAGCTAAGACACACTGGCTCTTTGTGTCTCCTGTGTTTTTGCTGTTGTTGTGTAACACACAGTGTCTTATGACTTAAGAAGACAGACACTCTATTAGGTACATTCGCTATTAGAATTGAAGGCGGTGCGCGTCAGAATGCTTAAACCGGTGAGTCGCATTTGAGGGTGTGCATTGGGATGCAAAAGGTGGTTTGTCAAGATTGAAGGGGATGCATTGGGACTTTGAAGATGGGACATTGAAGGCGGCACGTTGACGGCGGCAGGTCAGTTTTGAATGGGATGTTGAAAGTGGTGCGTCAGGGTCAAAGGAGATTCAGGCAGTGTGTTGTGTTGGGATGTTGAAGTGGGTGCACCAGAATTGAAGGGATTCCTTGTGTTGTGATGGGGTAAGATGAATAGTTGGTGAAAGTGTGGTGTTGGACTGTTGAAGAGGGTGCGTCAGAATTGAAGAGAGGTTCTTTGGGTTGTGACGCGGTCCAACGGAATTGGCGGTGGTGCGTCAGAATGTTGAATATGTCGTGTCGACATGTCGAAGGTGGTTTGTCAGGATTTAAAGTGGCCTGTCAAGATGATGAAAGCAGTGTTTTAGTATTGAAGGGGTGCGTTGAGATGTTGAAGGCAGTAAGTTGTGATTTAAGCATATGTGTCCGGATTGAAGGTGGTGCATCGAGATGTTGAAGGTCATCTGACAGGATGGTTAAGGTGGTGTGTTGGGATTGAAGGAGGTGGGTTGGAAGGTGCTGTGTTTGAATGTTGAAGGCAGCGTTTTGGGATTGAAGGAGGGTTTGTCAGGGTCTTGAAGGCATCAGGATTGAAGGGAGTCCAATGAGAAGATGAGGGGAGTATGTCGGGATGTTGTAGATAGTGCGTCAGGTTTGAAGGCAGTGAGTGTGTCAGGATACCGAAGTCAGTGCATTGGAATTAAAAGGGGGTTTGCAAAAAAAAGGAATGGAGGTGCATCTGAGTCGATGTCTGGAATCTTAACTTTTTGTCCGTTTTCCCATCAGAGTGACTGCGGAGGCGATGTCAGACGTGTAATCTAGCCGGTGGACAGCAGGAGGCGCCATGGCAGAGCTGCCAATCGCGCCAGGACAGGTCTACATCGAGGTGGAGTATGACTACGAGTACAAGTCCAAAGACCGACTGGTCACCATCCACCAGGGAGAATGCTACATGCTGGTACAGAAGACCAACGAAGACTGGTGGAAGGTGCGTCGGGAGGAGGGGAGCAAAGCCTTTTACGTGCCCGCCCAATATGTTAGGGAGGTACGCAAAGCCCTCATGCCGCCCCCCAAGCCTTTACCGCACCACCCTGTTTTTGCCGGTAACACCCCGCCTCGTCACCCCGTTTCCGCCAAGAATACACCGCCTCATAACCCCGTTTCCGCAAGGAACACTCCACCTCAGAACACTGGTGCTGTCGGGGTAAAACCAGCCAATCTGGAACTGGCACTCCAGGACTCCTCCACAGAGAACCTAGACAGACTGGAGTCCAACCCTGTGCACTCTCCCTCTGTTCATTCCTCCTCGTCCCTACATTTAACACCGCCCATACAGAGGCAGGACAGTAACGACCACCGCCACCAGCATGTCCCCGGCACCCCTACTGGACCAGAGCAATCACTAGCCGAACTCCTGCCCCAGAGCACCGGACCTCTGCCTTTTCAACGAAGCAGCACACTGCCCCGCGCCCGGGCCCGATCTCCGGAGTTGGTCCGCGGCCCGCTGGATGTGGACAGCCTGTCACACTCCGGCGAGGAACGGCACACCAACGACTCTGAGTCTGGAGACGAGTTGAGCAGCAGTTCTACCGAACAACTCCAGGTAAAGGTTTTTTTTAATTTATTAATTTATTTATTTTTTAATCATCATGACTTGATGCAGCTGAAGGGTTAAGATTGTTTGGTTTGAGGTCTGGGGTCTGTCGTCACTGCCTCGGACCAGGGGGTTCGTTTGTAGCTAGCCAGCTGGCTACCTAGCCAGGGCAAGCTAGCCAGTGCCACCTAGCTGGCTGAATATCTGCCACAATCTGTTGGATCAACTATCATACATGCAAATCAGTCACCTTTCGGCGAAATTCGCCGTTTTGAACTCAAAATAGGCCATTTACGTAAATCGTATAGATCCAATGAGTTTTTCCTGGAGGGAAGGGGGGGGGGGGGGGGGGGGGGTGTCGCCGTCGCCTTCACTGACGTCCTAGGCTGTTTCAGACTCCTTGAACGCTGATAGCTAGATACATTCCACATATCCACCGTCAACACACAGATGTAATTGTGAATATTACTCCGCGGCGGACTAATATGCAGCCTGAGGTTCCGCCTGTGCGGTCGAAGTCACAGGAGTTGATGAGACCAGAAAAAAACATCCGCCGCTTTTGCTGTTAATAAGTCATTGCACTTTTACTTCGTTACAGTGATCTAAATGTCACTCGCTACTTTTATTGATTAATGATTGCTTATTTATCAACTATTTTGTGCGCGAGACTATGACTTCTATGTCCGCATAGGGCTTTGTTTGCGTCATCCAATATAAGCGCTAGTGACAAATATGTAAGTCTAGTTCACCAATCCAACGACACAAGAATGTCACATGACCTCACACGTCGTCTTCCATTGGGCTTCCCGGACATAGGTATTCACACTAGATAAGCCTGCCCCGCTGATCGTTGTGCGTACGTGGCGGCCATGTTGGGAAGGTTGTCGTTACCATGAAGGCAACGGCGCGCTACTCTTGTTTACATTTAGACGACCAAAAACAACAGCTTCCATGTATTGTAATATTTGTCTGGCACTGTCTGCCCAAACGTGGTTATTTCAGCTTGAGAAAACACCGTGCAGTAAATTGTAAATCTTTTTTTTTTCTAGTTTTTAACTGTGCATACACACACACATCAGAATTTGTACATTCACATTTTATTTTTTATTTTATTTTTTTTAAATTGATGTTCATGCTGTGGTAAAAAAAAATCTGAAGTTACTCACTATTTACTTAGTACTTGAGTAATAATTTCACTGCGTAGTTTTTACTCAAGTAATTTTTGGGAGGAGTACTATTTACTTTTTCTTGAGTCATATTATTGTCAACTAGCAGTACTCTTACTTGAGGACAATGTTTGGCTTCTTTACCCATCTCTGGATCAGACATCCTGTATTGCTACTCTTACGTTTAAGTAACATTTTTGCTCATCAGATCAGCCAGTGTGGTATTTGTTGCGCTGGTCTTTTGTATTTTCTCATTGAGGTGCTGCGGGTCGGGTTGTGGTTGCAAGTGGAACCGCAAAGCACACATTTTTGTATTAATTAGGAAACGCGGCTACAATTATCTAATTAGTTTACTGATGTTAATGTTAGATGTATTAAGCGACGCAGCGCTTAAGGATTATGTCACAACACAGAATGAACTAACTTTAAATTCTGAAATAAATAAAAACAGAAAAATATTGTACTTAATATTTTCCTGGAGGATGCATTTGGGATTAGCCTTTGAAATTGGTAATAGTGAAAAATGAAGTGAAACGGACAATGATTTTAGTCAATTCTTTTCCAGAATGAGAGTGCTTAAAGAGAAGGATGCTATTCATGTGGCACAGCTTGAAGCAGGCATCAGGTGCAGGTGGAGATGGGCCTGGCTCAAGTTGGATGCCAGAACAAAAATGCAAAGAAATGAGGCAAATTAATTTTAAATTTGTACATGTACTTGAGCAGTGTAAATAAGTTTTTTGTGTGAAGAATTATTATTATGATTTGCCTTATTGTACTCTGCCTCGAAGCTCCGCTGGGACCCCAAAAAAGTAAACATTCCACCCGGAACCATGTTTACACCACCGGAACCCATGTTTCACACGGACAGTCATTGCAGACGGACGCGGTGTTGGGCCACTGATAAACTTTGCCAAAAAAAGACAAAGAGTTTGTAAGGGATTTTTAAGACACTGTTAGATGTGTAATGTACATATACCATGGTGTATGAGTGAGGGCAATGGTAGTTAGCGTTTTGCGACCTAAAATGGTAATTGCTAGCGCGCTAATGATAATTGGAATTACTAATGATTTAGCATTTTGTTGTCTCAAATCCTGTGGACCAAATTTATACCATACACTCAGTACCAACATATGGAGTTTAAGGATGGAAGTCTATGCCTCAAAAATGAGAATAGTATGAAGGTTTGTAGTAAATAAAAAATTGTTTTATTTTTGATTATTCGATCAATGATCAACAGGAGAATCAATTCTAAAAAGGTTGGATAGTGACAGCCCTAGTAAGTAGTATGTTATGCTTTGATTCGTTATAATTTGAATCCGAAAACTCGGATTCTGCATTTTTTTTTTTTGGCAGACTTAAATGCCAGTTCGACTCACAAATCAATTTTGCCACCAATTTGTGCATAGCCCCAGTGTCAGGGTTGATTAGGTCAAGGTTGGCATTTGTCTGAAGTCCCTGTTAAATGAAAGTAAATCTCTTCTAAATTTGACAACAACCTTGTTAACTACACTCAGTTTGAATGATAATAAAAAATGAAGTATATTCTAAATTGATGCTTCAAAATTGTAAAAAAAAAAAATCAAGCTTTTGTTTCCACTCTCGAATGCTGTGGCCGCTTCCACTGAATGCGCTGAAATCATGACACGGAGAAAAGTGGACGCTACTATGTCTAGTAGGGATGGAGCGATTTTTGAAAACTGTCAAAATGGTTTGGTTCGACTGTTTCGGTTCGGTCCGCATATGTTGTTATATATGACAGTGTCACGCCACAACATATTAATGAGTTAGCCAAGATGGCATCGCAGTCATCTGTGTCATGCCCTCCAGCGATTCAGCAACCAATCATATTGCAGCGGGGCGCGTCACCAGTTGGGATGGGTACCTTTCACATTTGAACCAATATGTTACCTATTCCCGGTACCTGGGAATAGATACCGGTACTCAACAATACCAATTTTTGATACTTTTGTGTGTTGAGTGGAGAGGCGAATGTCAAATCAAATTTTTCAATTTAACATTTATTTTTATATATACACTTGGAAAAATATAACAAAGCAAAAAATGGATGGAATAAATACAGTAAACGCAGAATATTTTACAAATAATAATAAAGTATAAATAATGAGAACAATAAAGTATTACAAAATACAAACTGGAGCAAACTTCTTTCCAATGGACTGCAGAAGGAACGAAGATCAATTGTAATTGTAATTGTGTTAAGATGTATTACTGTATGCATTATGATAACTAATGCAAGTTAAAAAGTAAAGCTTTTCAGTTTGCGCCATTGTAATACAGTAAAACAATATTGTAGAGACCGCTGGCAAGCTGCTCTACCTCTATTTTTACAATTTTGTACCTAGTTTTATCAATTTACTAAAGCTTGTCTCATATGAATGCTGGACTTTAAACCATTTGTTAGACTCAGCTTGCTCTCCCGCTTAGACCAGAGTTTGCTGCCACCCTGCGTGCCTGGCGAGACACCGACCATCTGGCCGGCTATGGGTTGGGCTATGTGTCTGGCTCACGAGAGTAACTCTGCTGCTTTGTTACTCAGTGGCAGAGATGTTACATTTCCGGACCTTTTCAAGCAGGACCCCTCCACTTTCCACCATATTTTTGAGCACGTTCGATCCACATGGTTGATTGTTATGAGTGATACCATTACGTTCTTGTGCGGCACTGATGTGTTAAAATGCGCATGGAAACTAGCCAACTCTTCCACTCCCACTGCAACGGGCGCGCTTAGGTACAGAATTATGGTACAGATTGATTTTACGTGAATCTGTACTTGGTATTCGCTCTGTACCAAAAACAGTACAGATTTTGTACCCATCCCTAGTCACCAGAAATCTTGCGTTGGAGAGAACAGACACAGACCCAATAGATGCAGTAAGCTTTCAATGGTACTTCCACGTCTTTATTTCTCCAGTGCAAGATCTCTGGTTCCTTGGCTTGGCTGCTCCATAGCGAGATGCCCCATCCCACTCATAGCTGTCCTCCCACAAAGTCCGCTGCCTGCGCCAATGACCTCCTTCCCGCGTCGACGACCTCCTTCCCCCGCCGACGGCAGCTCGGCCGCACTGAGAATTCCCACATCGAGCAACAAGTTTCTCCAAGAATTACCATGGAAGTGATATCGCTATAATGTTCGTGACTGACTGAAGTGTTTTGATTAACTCAGAAACTTTGCTTCACCCTAGGATAAGCAATGCTAGCATGTAATGAGCTAGCCTTTAAAAATTAGGAGGCATAAACACGAACAGTTGTAATTCCTGTCCCAATATTTATGGACCTAACTGGAAGCATATATCAATGCTGCTAGTAACATAAAGACAAGGTTTATAGAGTAAACTAAATGCGTAAGCCGAGCTCCTTCACGCATGATTATCAACAGTAGACCTTTGTTGAGCCAAGGCCCTATTTTACATTAAAAGAAAAAACTGTAATGTTCTCTAATTTAGTCACATGTGCTTTACTCAATGGACTTGTTTAGTTGAACACAAGGCTGACATATTTGCAGGGAGCCAATTTATTCTGTTGTATGAGTAGCAACAGGTGGATACACAGCTTTGTTATACCTTTTGCCTTTCAATGGAAGAGCATTTAATTGTTCTGCCTGTCACAAAACGCCGCTGGCATAGACAGACGAACAAAGATACAGTCCCCTCCAAAAGTATTGGAACGTCAAGGTCTATTTCTTTGTTTTTGTTGTATACTGAAAACATTTTGATTTCAGATCAAAAGATGAATATGAGACAAAAAATCAGAATTCCAGCTTCTATTTCATGGTATCTACATCAAGATGTGTTAAACAACTCAGGACAGAGCACCTTTTATTTGAAGCCACCCACTTTTCAAGGTAGCAAAAGTATTGGAACCGACATTATTAAATTACCTTAAAGTGAATAACATAAATATTTGGTGGCATAACCCTTACTTGCAATAACTGCATCAAGCCTGCGACCCATTGACTTCACCAGACTGTTGCATTCTTCATTTGAAATGCTTTTCCACGCCTTTACTGCAGCCTCTTTCAGTTCTTGTTTGTTTCTGGGGGTTTCTCCCTTCAGTCTCCTCTTCAGGAGGTAAAATGCATGCTCTATTGGATTAAGGTCTGGTGACTGACTTGGCCAATCTGACCTTCCACTCTTCCCCCCCCTATGAAGTCCTTTGTTGTGTTGGCAGTGTGTTTTGGGTCGTTGTCTTGTTGAAGTTTCTTCCGATAAGTTTGGATGCATTTTGTTTGTAAATTGCCAGACAAAATAGTTATTTAGACTTCAGAATTCATTCTGCTGCTACTATCATGAGTTACATCATCAATAAAGACCAGTGAGCCCATTCAAGAAGCAGCCATGCAAGCCCAAGCCATGACATTACCTCCACCATGCTTCACAGATGAGCTTGTGTGTTTTGGATCATAAGCAGATCCCTTCTTTCTCCATACTTTGGTCTTTCCATCACTTTGGTCAAGGTGCATCTTGGTCTCATCAGTACATAAAACTTTGTTCCAAAACCTTTGTGGCTCATCTTTGTACTTCTTTGCATAATCCAAGCTGGCCTTCCGATTCTTTTTGCAATGGGTGGGTTGCATCTTCTGGTATGGCCTGTATATTTATCTTGCACAGTAGATTGTGATACCTCCACCCCTGCCCTGTGGAGGTGAGCAGTGATGTCACAATGACTGTTGTCTTTGGGTGTTTCTCCACATCTCTCACAATGTTTCTGTCATCAACTGTTGTTGATACCCTTGGCCGACCTGTTCGATGTCTGTTGATCAGTACACCAGTAGTTTCTTTCTTTTTCAGGACATTCCAAGTTGTTGTTTTGGCGATACCCTATGTTTGTGCAATAGCTCTGATCTATTTTCGCTCCTCTCAGCTTCAAAATGGTTTACCTTAAAGTGAATAACATAAATATTTGGTGGCATAACCCTTACTTGCAATAACTGCATCAAGCCTGCGACCCATTGACTTCACCAGACTGTTGCATTCTTCATTTGAAATGCTTTTCCATGCCTTTACTGCAGCCTCTTTCAGTTCTTGTTTGTTTCTGGGGGTTTCTCCCTTCAGTCTCCTCTTCAGGAGGTAAAATGCATGCTCTATTGGATTAAGGTCTGGTGACTGACTTGGCCAATCTGACCTTCCACTCTTCCCCCCCCCTATGAAGTCCTTTGTTGTGTTGGCAGTGTGTTTTGGGTCGTTGTCTTGTTGAAGTTTCTTCCGATAAGTTTGGATGCATTTTGTTTGTAAATTGCCAGACAAAATAGTTATTTAGACTTCAGAATTCATTCTGCTGCTACTATCATGAGTTACATCATCAATAAAGACCAGTGAGCCCATTCAAGAAGCAGCCATGCAAGCCCAAGCCATGACATTACCTCCACCATGCTTCACAGATGAGCTTGTGTGTTTTGGATCATAAGCAGATCCCTTCTTTCTCCATACTTTGGCCTTTCCATCACTTTGGTCAAGGTGCATCTTGGTCTCATCAGTACATAAAACTTTGTTCCAAAACCTTTGTGGCTCATCTTTGTACTTCTTTGCATAATCCAAGCTGGCCTTCCGATTCTTTTTGCAATGGGTGGGTTGCATCTTCTGGTATGGCCTGTATATTTATCTTGCACAGTAGATTGTGATACCTCCACCCCTGCCCTGTGGAGGTGGGCAGTGATGTCACAATGACTGTTGTCTTTGGGTGTTTCTCCACATCTCTCACAATGTTTCTGTCATCAACTGTTGTTGATACCCTTGGCCGACCTGTTCGATGTCTGTTGATCAGTACACCAGTAGTTTCTTTCTTTTTCAGGACATTCCAAGTTGTTGTTTTGGCGATACCCTATGTTTGTGCAATAGCTCTGATCTATTTTCGCTCCTCTCAGCTTCAAAATGGTTTGATTTTCTCCCATAGACAGCTCTCTGGTCTTCATGTTTCCTTAACAGCAAATCCAATTTTCACAGGTCGAACCTAAAGCAAAAAAGAAGCACTATCTAATGTTCAGGCAAGCAATCTAAAAGGCAACACCTGAGCAACTAGAAACACCGATCAGTCTAATACTTTTGCTCACTTGAAAAGTGGGTGGGTTCAAACAAAAGGTGCTCTGTCCTGAGTTGTTTAACACATCTAGATGTAAATATAAAAAGCTGGAATTCTGAACTTTTGTCTCATTCATCTTTTGATCTGAAACCCAAATGTCTGCAGTATACAACAAAAACAAAGGAATTGACCTTGTCGTTCCAATACTTTTGGAGGGGATTGTGTGGTTATGATTAATACAAATAATAAAAAATTCATAATTCATTTTCTTTAAAGTCAACGTATATACTGAACTGAACCAAAAAACATCACCGCAAAACTGAGATACGAAACCAGCTGTGGATTTTGTGAACCGTTTTCTTTATGCCTACATATACCGTAATTTCTCGTGTATAATGCACATTCCCCCCCAAAAAAATTGTCAAAAGTCAATATTGCGCATTATACATAGGAATAGGGGCAAATGGGAAAAAACTTACACATTTTATAAATATATGCAGCCATCTAGAGGTTATGAAAATGCTATACACTTTCATTCCAAAATTCCGCCACCACCCAGTGGTTATAAAAAAAAGTGTAGCCTACACTTTCATTCCAATATGACAGGGGTACATATGACTGCATACATGTAAAGTTGTGCTCATAAGTTTACATACCCTAGAAGAATCATAATCATCTTTATTTGCTGAGTATGTCCAAAAAACACACAAGGAATTTGTCTCCGGTAGTTGGAGCCGCTCTAGTACGACAACAGACAGTCAATTGACAGAGAACACTTTTGAGACATAAAGACATTGACAAAAAAAAAAACAGTCACTGAGCAATAAAGGGTTGCTAGTTGTCTGATAATGCCGGTACATTTTATTTTTTTTGGACAATTGTGCAAAAGATGCAGAGTCCTCTAGCACTTAGAGCAGTTCGAATGACTAATATTGCAATAGTCCGGTGCAATGACCATTGTGCAAAGGGCGCCGAGACTTCAAGGAGTGTATGCAGTTTAAAGTGACGAGTATTGCGATAATCTGGGACAATGTTGATTGTGCAAATGTTGCAGATACTCCTCAATCAGTGTGCAAATGGAGCAGATGCTACTCTGGCATGAGTGACCAGTATTGGTCAACAACAGATATGCAAATAGTGCAGCGTGGCGAGACTACTACAGTGAGGGCACAAGTAATATATAATTGGGTTATATAATTCAATAATATATATTGAGTAATATATAATATATATAAATATATAATAATTAGTGAAATTTTTATTTATTTTTTTAAATATGACTGAACCACAACCATCATTAATTTCTTCATGGTTATGTTTTGTTTAATGATAATGCTTTTCTCAAATGCTTGACCGTTTATCCCATTAATCCCAATAAAATAAAATTCAATGTTTCGCCTGGTCCTTCATGTTTTCTTTAAAGAATTGTACCCATCTTACAGATTCTGCCTGGGTAATCAAACATGTGAGCACAACTGTGTGTTTTCTAAATAATTTGCTAAATAAAAGTAGGGCTGTGAATGTCAAAATAAGATTAAGTAAATAAAAAAAGTATTGCATGTTAAAATAAAGAGCTTAACTTCAGAATAATTCTTTGAAAAAAACTAACAAAATACAGATACTTTGTTTTTATCATATGAGTAGAAGCAAAATCATGCATTGTAAAAATGCATTCTACATGGGTAGAAGGGTTTTTCAGAATTTTGAGGTCAACTTTGGGGGTGCGTATTATACATGGGTGCACATTATACATGAGAAATTACGGTAACTATATGTTTGACTGAGAAAATGTATCCGCTTATAGGCTCCCCTGGCTGAAATATATCCCACCAAGTTTTCGTGGGGCTTTTCCACACCGCAACTATGAGGTGCTCTAAAGCGGCCACACCAGCCCGACCCTCCTGTCTACATGCTGGCTGTCAAGTCGGACTTCAAAAAGCGCAACATCCCCCTTCCTCGCTCTTATGCCTTCCTCTCCTGTGATGTGCGCACACTCAGAGCCAACAACGAGGCACTCTAAACCACACCAGCAGACTATCCGAAAGGAAGATGCCTTTTTGCGATTTAGTCAAAGCTAGCCTTACCTACACATAGAAATTAAACTGGATAAACAGTGATGCCACCGAAGGCTCTCAAGTTTTAATATAGTGGGGTAGGTTAGGTAAGGGTTGAAGTTGGGGCCTGATTCAGTCTTGCTAATTTGATTCTATCAAGGCCATATTGTGTCTAATTGCTGGACCACAGTCATTGTTTTTAACATGCATTAGAAAGTGATTTTTTAATTTATTTTTGTTGTTTTGTTTTGTTTAATCCAGCCTATTTCGAGCCCCCTGCTAATCCTCTCATATCGGCGTCCTGCTGAAAAAAGGCCATCTGAAGGCAAACATGCATTACATTTTCATAAATTGACTTTTATGTGAATGCTACAATGGACTAACTTCCTTCCTTCCTCACAAATGAATTGAAGCATATAAACAGCAGTTAAATGCCAAACAAAATGTCACTCGATGTCCCTGTAAAGCCCACAATGGTTAAGTGGCTGTCTGGTACTACATCGGCATTCAGTTGCAGTCGTTTGTTGACTTTGCTGTGGATTTATCTTTGTTTTGGAGTACATACAGACCCTTTCCAAAAACAAATTAGAATATCGTGGAAAGGTTTATTTATTCACATAATTCCATACAAAAAGTTAAACTTTCATAGATTGAGGGGCCACAATTTAAACAATTTCAAGTGTTTATTTTTACATAATTTGGGCTTCTAGCTCATAAAACCCACGAAATCAGGAATTCTAAAAATTTGAATACTGTGAAGAAATCAGCCCAAATTTTGCAGGCCATAAATGTTTTAATCTGAGTGTCACACACTAATCACCCCCTAAACTCAAAAGCACCTGCACAGGTTTCCCCAGGTGTCATTAAATTGCTTCAGTTTGGTTCAATTGTCTCAGTTGGGTTCAATACGGGGAAGACTGCAGACTTGACAACTGGCCAGAAGACCATCTCTGATACCCTTCATAGGATGGGTAAGCCACAAAGGTTCATAGCTAAGGAGGCTGGCTGTTCACAGAGTGCTGTGTCTAAGCATATCAATGGAAAGTCTAGTGGAAGGACAAAATGTGGCAGGAGAAGATGCACCAGCAAAAGAGATGACCGTGGGCTTCAGCGGATTATAAAACCGAGAAGATTCAAGGATCTAGCAGAGATCCAGAAAGAGTGGAATGAGGCGGGAGTCACAGCTTCAAAAACCAGCACATTCAGACGCATCCTACAACTGTCGGGTTCCTCGGGTCAAGCCACTTCTGAGCTTGAGCCAACATAGCAAGTGTCTCAACACTGGGCCAAGGAGAGGAAGGAACGGACTGCTGGCCAGTGGTCCAATGTCCTCTTTTCCGATGGGTGAAGAACAGAACCCAAGCTGCTTGAGGTCCAGTGTGAAATATCCAGTCCAGTCAGTCATGATTTGGGTTGCAACGTCCAGTGCTGGTGTTGGTAAACTCTGCTTTCTTAAATTCAATGTCACCGCAACAATTTAGCAGAATGTTTTTGAGGACTTTGTGATTCCTTCTGCTGAGGATCTGTATGGAGATGCAGATTTCAGTACCATATTTTGTTTGATTTAATGTGACCCTAATTTCTTTATTTTTTTTCTACAATAAACTGAGAAGTAAATGATTTCTTCACAGTATTCAATTTTTTGGGAATTCCTGATTTCGTGTTTTATCAGCTGGAAACCCAAATTATGTAAAAATAAACAAATAAATACTTGAAATTGTTTAAATTGTCGGTCCTGAATCTATAATTTATGAAAGTTTAGCTTTTTGAATGGAATTCTGGAAAATAAAAAAACCTTTCCATTTTTGGGAAGTGTCTGTATACGGCACTTGAGTTGGGACAAAAAGCCTGTGTGTTATGACATCTTGAGTTCTCACTGGATCTCAATCTGGAATGCACACACACACACACTTATTTTTCTTCATAATAAAAATCACTAGCTTCTCTCTGGGCTCTGGCCCATCTGGCCAGAATCTACTTTTACTGATGAGTTTTACTTCCCAGAAACACTGCAAAATATAACTTGACATGTAATAAGTGCTCGATATTAAAATGATGACTAAAAGATCACAAATGCAAAGTCATTGTTGGGATTAAAACCCAGGAGATTATCACACATTCGCTAAAACTGTTAGTAGGGCTGCACGATTATGGCCAAAATAATAATCACTATTATTTTGATCAGTGTTGTAATCACGATTATTCCTCGTTAGGGAGAAATATTAACACTATATTAAGACTATGTAACAGTTGTCAGTCCAAAAATGAATCTTTAAGAATGATAGATAATTAAAAAAACATACCCAAAAAATTCTACCGTTAGGGAAAAGCTTTACTTTTATTGCACTACTTTTTAACAAACAATATGTAACAGTTTTCGTTCAAAAGGAATCTTTAAATAAGAATAAATAATGGATAATAATTTTAAAAAATGTACCCAAAAAACTTTTGCAAAGGCTAACTGAATAAATATGCTATTATTAAGTGCAATCACGATTTTCAACTTAATGGAAGCAAATAGAGTTAATGCATAAAAGGTAATAATATTAGCCTCCAAGCACCTAGTTTTCATTTAAAAATCTCAATACAATGAATTGTCAAGGACTGTACATCTCTATTGTTCTGCTTCACCGTTGGTGAATCGTGCACGGTCACAATAACCAAAGAACTCGACAGTTGTGATTTCCCTCTCTATTTACTCCCGGGGTTTTTTCATTGCGGTCAGACCAGCCGAAAAGTTGAAGTCAAGGCAGCGGCTACAACGAGTGTAAATAGCATTTTACCATGACATGCCACCTCTCCTACAACATGCTGAGAGGTTCAACTTCAAAATAAAAGCTTCATATATTACTACACTGTACATCAATGCGATTTTAGGCTTTTATTTTTAAGTGGGCACCGGAGTGCAGTGCTGGAGCTTAATGAAGCCTTAACCATGCGTTCGTCCCCTGGTTACTGGCTGACTAGATTGCAGGCGCTGCTGCAAATGAAGCACTTTACATATGCAGCAGTGCCCGCATTTTAAATGTAAAAAATCGCAGACGAACAGGCTCATTTAATCATGTCAGCCAAAATTGCGATCACGATTAAAATTCTATTAATTGTATAGCCCTAACTGTTACCCTTATTTGCTAATCACTGTAGTCAAATAAGGCCTGGTACACACACAGCGAATCGGCAATCAGACAATCTTAAGTGTTTTAGAAGATGAGATTGTCCTTAGGTCTGATGTGTGTTAAAAGGGGATTAGTCCCGATTTTAGGGTCCGAAACAGGTTGAGGCCGACCATTTTAAATGAAAGTTTTCAATATTTACCACCAAAACTCTTAGTGTGTGGGCAAAGCAGACTTCTCCCCAAGTCATGACGCGGCGAATTGTGACGTGGAACAGAATATAGCCAATCAAGAAGCACCCTGACTCAACAAAAGGAAAAGACCGTAAATAAAATCAAGCATGTCTTAGCCAATGTTGTTTTATGTATAAAAGTGGGTTCCCCAGACGGCAAGAAGTATTTTCCGAAGCAAGTCGTTTTTACAAGGCTACACACCTTTGCTAACATTCGGGAAACATCGGCGCACATCCAAAAGTGTTTCTTCTTCTTCTTCTGTTTTTTGAGATCACGTGTGATCACACAAGATTTCGAGATCGGCAGTGGAACATAATCTATGTTCAATCTAATCTATGTGTGGTGTTCTGTGTTGAGATTATCGAAGCACAGCACACATACAAAGTACAAAAACTGTTACATGCCAGATTTTTTATCCTCGTGTGGGGTCTGTGGCAGATAATCTTTTAAGATTTGAAACATCCTTGTGTGTCTACCAAGCCTAAGACTTGTGTAGTTACAGTATTCACATGTGGATTAGTCATTCTTTGTCACTTTCATGGAAATGTTGTTTATCCAAGACCGTGCATTGTATGCTACTGTCTGAACTCAGGATGAAGAAAAAGAACGAATTGGACTGGTTGGTGTGAAGGAGTCTGACTGTGATGTCCAGGACATTTAATTCATTTAATAATTCATTTCACTTCATTTTTGGAATGGTGAACTTAGTTAAAAAATTTTAATTATGAACTATGAAGTAGTTCATTTTTTGAATTGAACTTTTTATGAACGCGTTGGCGTAGAAAAGAACTTTCCCAACCCTGAGGTTACTTACATACAAGGTGCTTAAAAGTTTTGTTCAGTATATTCATTGTGTGACTGACATATGCCCAGTATGCTACCATCTGATCTATAAATGGGAACACTTTGAGTCATTCATTAATTTTTTTCATGCATTTTCCGTACCGCTTATCCTAGGGTCGCAGGCGTGCTGGAGTCTATCCCAGCTGTCTTCGGGCGAGAGGCGGGGTACACCCTCAACTGGTCACCAGCCAATCGCAGGGCACATAGAAACAAACAACCATTCGCACTCATATTCTCACCCATGCGCAATTTAGAGTCTTCAATTAACCTACCATGCATGTTTTTGGGATGTGGGAGGAAACCGGAGTACCCACACAGGCACAGGGAGATCATGCAAACTCCACACAGGCGAGGCCAGATTTGGACCCGGGTCCTCAGAACTGAGGACCTGGTTTTCGGAGGATACTCGAGTACTAAAATATTAAATAGCTGCAGCCCTACATTTTATTCCCCCATTTTATTGTCGTAGTTTTATTGTTTAATCAAACCCCTGTTTGATGAATCTGGCAAAAATTGCTCCTCAAATTTAGAAAGTTGCTCCTTAAATGAAGAAATGATTAGCAAAACTGCTCCTCAAAGAAAAAAAATAGAGCCTTGACTAGAGTGGTTTTACAGAATAATACAGATTATTTAGTCAAGACACTGCTTGATATGCTGTTTGCCAATCTCAGTGAATTTGGGAAGACAAGACTGAATTTGTCGCCATGTCATACCTTGATGTTGTAGTGGAAATTATATAATTCAGTCAGGATAGTGCATGATATGCTCCTATACCTCACTGAACTCAGAAAGAAAATTAAAAAAAAACATCAGACTGGTCGACATGTACACTCATACTTGTTACAAAAATAAGATTATTTAGTCAAGACAGTGCATGATATGCGACTTGTCACCATGACTTGCTGAATAAGGAAGAATGCATTAGTTATCTCAGTGTCCCTCCGTCTCAGGATTCCTTAAAAGAAGAATCTCTAAATAATAGTGATTTCTGTGTAGTGATTACGAGGAGTTCTGCTGTGACTTTGATTCGACACAAGTGTGGCACAGTTCTTCACTTTATAAAGCTTTCCTTCTTAATCCCTACAAGCGCTTCAATTGGATATGTTTGGATATGTGTGTGTTAGGTCAGAAGAGCACTGCTCCCTCTCTCTAGCTCTATGTATCTGTGTTTATGTAATAGTAGTGTTTGTGTGAGAAAATGTGTATAGCTTTTTTTGTCCATGTCAGTCAGACATAGTGGTCACTGCGACAACACCACAACGATAGCGGACATCATGTACCCAGATGACAACTGCAAGGTAGGTGGGATACACGCTTGACGCTTCAGTCGTTTTTTTTAGTCAGACAGCACTTTTTATGCACACTGGTGTTATTGTGACGTGATGTAAACAGCGATTGCATAAGCATGGAAAGCGTGTCATGGTACAAATGTTGAGCTTTGAATGAAATTAACTCACATTCGTTTGGATTTACACAAAATACCGTAGGAGATGCAGTGGTGCCTTGAGATACAAGTGACCGGACTTACGAGTTTTTTTATTTTTTTTTTAGACATACAAGCCATCATTGGGACAAATTTTTTTTTTTTGTGAGCAGAAATTTTAGATATGAACGCTGTATGGTGGCGGTGAACTCCAAGCTGTTTATTGACACTCTCAGTTGAAGTTTACTGTCAAACTAAACATAGAAAATGGTAATTCCATGTTGTGTATTTGGAAAAACTGCCACATAAGTTTACCTTTAAACCCACTAGCTTAATGCTAACAAACAACGCAATGCGCTGTAACCAGAATAACAAATAGGTGTTGTGGTGTTAGAACATTTTAAGCAATGGATATTTGATTACAAACTGTGTAGCAACACAGATAGACAATAGGGCATTACAGTAATCCTCTGCTATATCATGGTTCATGCTTCGTGGTCCTGCTATATTGCAGATTTGTTTTGTAATTGGTATTAAGTTGTTACTCTTTTTTTTTATACTGTTAGCAATAGATAAAATAATTTTTCAATTGCTCTCTCTCAATATGTTTAAATGTTTTTGTATAGTTTTATAAGTGTGTTTAAATACCTTAAAAAAACATTTTAAAATAAGGTTTAACTGCTTGAAATGCTATAAAAACAGAGCTAGGGTGTATTTAAGTAGGGTATTTCTATATCGCATATTTCACTTATTGCGGGGGTGGTCTGGAGTGTAACCCCAGCGATAGAGGCGGGATAAATGTACTCACTGGTATATTTATTCTATAAAGAACGACGAATGAGGAGCTGAGATGTCCCCACGTACTTTATATCCAAATGTCTGTATTATACTGCTCCCAAGTGGTCAAGGCGAACACACCAGGAGGAGTGGCACAATTTCCATTGAATTGAAGCAGAAATGTGGCAAAAACTATTCATTACAGATCATTACTGTATGTTTTTTATAAAGTTCAATACTATAGAGTAGAATGCGTTCCAAAATGGTTTTTTTTTGGGTGGGGGGAGGCTGGAATGGTTTGGCATTTCCATTCATTTCAAAGATGAGAGTGTTGAGTTACAAGCATGGTCACGAAATGAATTAAATTCTAATCAGTTCACCACTGGACAGGGAATAGGAATAATCAAGGGGTGGGTGATAAATCCGTAAAAATTAAATGAGTTTTTTTGTTTGTTTGTTTTTTTTCCCACCGGGATAATCAAATTTCTGATTTCTTCGCTTCTAGAAAAATCTAATAAGTTTTGCTCTTTTATATATATATATATATATATATATATATATGCGTATATATATGTATATATATATGTATATGTGTATATATATATATATATATATATATACACATATATATATATATACATATATGTTTTTCCAGCCTTCTGGGATTTGCTTTATTTCCACTGATACCAGATAAGCTTTTAAACTGTTTTGTTTTTTTCCCAGCGAGTTTTTTCCCCACCATTAATTTGCAACAACTGTCACAGAAATAACAAAAAAAAACAAAAACATAATTATGTAATTTTGCTTCTTGGAAGAATGGGCCTTTTGCCACAATGTACACGACTGTTCTAAACTTTGTGGTCACTTAGAAATGTTATTGTTACATACAAGTGTTTTGCGTCGAAAAAGTGTTGTAAGGGCATGTTCGGCTGATTTTAGTTTAGCCACCTAAAAAATTTATTGTGGTTGCCATTGAATTCATGCGGTCACCACATAGGACGCGAGGGACTTTCTGGTGTCCTAGTGCTAGCCACGCTACATTACATAAGAGCTGGCCGGGAGGCTCCATAATAGCATTTGTTTGGACAGCTGGCTGGTGAGCCCAGTTATGCCTCTAGGACAGAGCATGACTGGCGGCATGCACACAAAGTAAAGAAAAGCGGGTTGACTCATTTGTTTGTTGTTTTTTTGTTTGTTTTTTTATTTTAAAGTAGCTGGATGTTTTTAATTTTGTAATTACCCAAGCAAATAGTGACAGTTCATTTAATTCATGTTTTTGTGGAAAAGCAGAACTACTGTTTCTTGTCAGGCTACATCATCTAGCGTCATTTGATGCTACAATAATCCCTAATGTTTACGTATTGAGCAGCTGTGGATACACTGCTGGCACGTCTGCATTTTATTTTCTATTTTTATTTGAATTGTGGCTGGGCGATATAGCAAAAAATAATTTCAAAAATCATATCGTCCGATCTCGATTAATATCACGATTTTTTTTTAACCTTTTTTTGAAACTGCCATAGTACTGAAAACTGAAGAGGCTAGATTCTACTGAAAACTGAA
>NC_084515.1:1100961-1130961 GCF_024500385.1 Phyllopteryx taeniolatus | reverse complement strand
TTCAATTCTATGCTGTATTTATTTGGCTTGGGAGCGACGTGGCGGCTGTTCTGTGTCTCGCTCACTTAAAACCTGGAAATTTATTTTTAGCGTGAATGGAAGGTTCTGTTCATTTTGATTGGCTGTAATCTTCAACGGCAACAAAAACCAGCTGCGTCACTTGGTGTGCGGCAGCCTTTAGATTCACCGCCGTAGTACCTCTGATACCACCTCGGAAGCCGGAAAAATCCTGGGTTAATTTAAACCCTGTATTCCATGTTGGTTACTTTTCACACAAAACAGCTACCCAGGAAAAGCTGACTATAATGGGAAACGTGAAAAGGCCTACACAGCCACCGTCCTGCCTCTGTTGCACATCTGATAATACCTGAGAATCCGTTAAATTCACAGGTTGACTTCAACTCCCCATTCAATGTCAGTACCTGACTAAACCTTGACAGTTTTTGGTTTTAAAATGGTCCCCGGCGTGTTTGTACATGTGCAACCATGCGCCCATCGAGTCAGAAGTATTTGTGTGCATTTTCTGTGTTTGCTCGGCCCTCTACTGTGGTATGCAGCCCAGCAGGTTTGTGTGTCACAGACAAACCAGAGAGAAAATGGGGCAAAAAAATGTGGAATCCCAACCCAACTTCCAGCATGAAACTTGGCAGACTTACCATAATTTCTCGTGTATCATGCACATTTCCCCCCCCCCCCCCCCCCCCCCCCCCCCCAAAAAAATTGTCAAGTCAATAGTGCACGTTACACACAGGTATAGGGGAACATGGGAAAAAAAACTTTCACATTTTATAAATGTATGCCGCCATCATGAGGTTATGGAAAAGCTGTACACGTTCATTCCAATATCCCACCGCCACCTAGAGGTTATGAAAAAGGTATACACTTTCATTCTAATATGCCACCGCCACCTAGAAGTTATGAAAGGGGTGTAGCCTACAATTTTCTTCCAATATGACATGGGTACATATGAATGCATATATGTACAGTTGTGCTCATAAGTTTACATTCCTTGGTAGAATTTGTGAATTGTTTTTTTTTTTTTTTTTTTTTTTATATAAATAAGACTGCTGTCTGAACAACAACCATCATTTATTTATTTATGGTTATGTTTTGTTCGATGATTATGCTTTTCTTTAATGCTTGACAGTTTAATTTGAATCTCATTAAAATAAAATTTAATGTAATTCGAGTGTTCTTGTTTTCTTTCAAGAATTGCACCCATCTCACAAATTCTGCCTGGGTAATCAAACATTTGAGCATAACTGTGTTTTCTCATTTACTAAATAAAAGTAGGGCTGTGAATTTCAAACTAAGAGCAAGTAAATAAAAAGAAAGTATTACGTGTTTAAATGAAGTCCTTAACTTCAGAATAATTCTTTGAAAAAAACTACCAAAATACAGATACTTCATTTTGATCATATGGGTAGAAGCAAAATCATGCGTTGTAAAAATGCATTATACATAGAAGGGATTTCCAGAATTTTTAGGTCAATTTTGGGGGTGCGCATACACTAGAAATTACGATAGTTGTCACGCTTCCCCCTAAAGAACCCTTCAGTAACTTGAAGTAGACCCCAAGCTGTAGTTACAACTCAGCTAGTGAATGGTGCACACTTGCACTATTTGCATATGTTGTTGACCAATACTGGCCACTCATGCCAGAGTAGCATGTGACCCATTTGCACACTGATTGAGGAGTATCTGCAACATTTGCACAATCAACATTGTCCCAGATTATCGCGCTACTCGTCACTTTAAACTGCATACACTCCTTGAAGTCTCGGCGCCCTTTGCACAATGGTCATTGCACCGGACTATTGCAATATTAGTCATTCGACCTGCTCTAAGTGCTCGAGGACTCTACATCTTTTGCACAATTGTCAAAATAAAAAATAAAAAAATTTACCGGCATTACCAGACAACTAGCAACCCTTCATTGTCAAAGAAATTTTACACATTATTCAATCACACCCAAACAAACTTTTTTATTAGGAAATAAATGCATCACATCAAACTTAATAGAATATTATATAATTTTAAATTTTTTAGGAAATTATTTTTAAATTATAGTAGTCTTTTAAATTATTTCCCTTCTTTGGAAATTAACATGTTTTGTTTTAAAAAGAAAATACTATTTTTTTCCATATTTTCAGTTACTTTAAAAATAGTTTATCAGTTTATTAATAATGTTATAAGGAAATTGTGTTATACAAAATTAAAATAAATCAAAATTAGCATTTTTATTTTTTGAAAATCCTTTTTTTACTTGAAAGAAATCCATTATTTTCTTATTTAATCTCTGACCCCATTTTTATGAACTAAAAAATATTTTTTGTTTAAATTAAAAATATATATATTTTTTTTAATGTTGGTTTTTAATTCTAAAATTCTTTTGTAAATTAATTTTGAAAATAAATATATTTGTAATGAATTCATGTTTTAGTTGCCCCATTTATTAAAAAAAAAAAAAAAACGTTTTACTTTTTGAAAAAATATTTGGAAGTGGAAAAAAGTAAATACATTCTATTTTATCACTTGTTGTTTCAATTATTTCTTCCCAATTTCTTAGGAAATAAGGAGAGTGAAAATAAAAAAATATATTTTTAGCTTTGCTTTTCCCCCCACATATTCCCATCAGAAAATAATGTAAATTGATTAATTCCAGGCTTAATTGTATATTAACTATAGAAACCATGTTTTAATTCACATTTTAACCTTAACTGTGTCGAGTTTAAAAAAAAAAAAAAAAAAAGAATTACAATTATATGCAATGCAGTGAAACCAAAATAAAGTAAAACCACTCACTGTTTGAAAACAGCCAACGTTGCAAACTTGCAATACCGTCAAATAGTGGCATTTTTATATTGCTGTAATGAATGAATTCTTGTTAATGAATTGCTGCCTAGTTTAGATAGTGAGGTGAAGTCTCACGGGATTTGCTGAACTCTCACGTGGTGTTATGCATGATAATACAAGTTTTGAAAACTTTGGTTGAACTCCACATTGTGCCATTTTGGAGGTTCTGCTGCATTTGAGTATATTTTCTATTTTGTGGACGATGCGTGTTCCCGCCTCAGGATGGTGGCCCGTCTTGCAGTTTCGCTTCCACATTTCTACCTGACTCGGCTTCTTGCTGACTTCCTTCCTCTGTTCTCCTCTCGTCACCTCATGCAACATAGTCATTAAATCATAGCGACCCAGAAATTTTAGATGTCCACATATAGCGTTATTAAGAGTGAGGTTCCCTGAGTTGGTCATGTTAGCACATCTGTAACTTTGCTACCCTTTTGAGCATTTGTATTGAAGCTATTGTACAAAAAGAATTAGGACGTTTTATTTTGTTACACTCTACTCATGTATTTGATGATTACCTCTGAGCCTCAGCTTCTTTTTAAACAATTTTAATGGGAGAGAATTGTCGGAATATATTTTAGATTTTCTCCCGGGGAAAAATACACTTTATTTGTGTTTAATGTAACGTAAAGTTGATAGTAGTGATGCACCGAAATGAAAATATTTTGCCGGAACCGAAAACGAGACACCCATGGCCGAAAACTGAAACACCGAAAGAAATTATTATGCCAATTATTAGTAAAATTGCATTTATGGCTATGACTGTGTAATAACCTAGGTCTAGGGGAGATTGCAAAAAATTAAACATTAAAATAAAATAAATTATCAATTATTATTATTGTTTTTAGACTATTTTAAAGCGTCTGTACTAAAAACTAAAGAAACTAGAAAGTAATTTAACATATTAACATCCATCCATTTTCTGAGCCGCTTCTCCTCACTAGGGTCGCAGGCGTGCTGGAGCCTATTCCAGCTAACATCGGGGAGGAGGCGGGGTACACCCTGAGCCGGTTGCCAGCCAATCGCAGGGCTTCCTGTGTTTTTATGGGTTTGAGCTTTTATTTTGAAGGACGTTGGATATGATGTTTGCTTGCGTTTCTCTTTCAGTTTACTTTCAGTCTACCTGAGAGGCATGTTACTGATGTGAACATGGCAAAAACAACAACTCACACAACTTGTTGCCCATTTCTTTTATTATTTCATCACACTACAGAAATAAAACCCAATTGTGGAGCCACTTCTGTGTCCCTATGCACGAGAACACAACGCAATGTAGTTGGATATGCAAACCATTCCAACCACTGCTGGCAGCAGTGGCAGGCTGTGCAGACTTCGTTCGCATTTTAATGCTTTCCACATAATTATTTGGTGGTACTTCTTCAAACGATTGAACAGGATTGTTGTGTTGCCCGTTTATGAGGGCACCGACCGCCAACATATGTTGCACATTGGATTAATTTGCTCCACGTTGCTTAAAAGGTACCGCCACACAATCGATATTGAATGACTTCTCTTGTCAAAATAGCCTCCTCTTCAGACGGTAACACCAAGACATGATATGTTTTTTGGGGTGCTTACTTGGTGGGAGATATTTAATTTCTTGTTGCTGATGAAGGAAATTTCAAATTTACTTTCTTTCGTCATCCAGAGCGTTTCTTCATTGGGCCGCAGACGCCAGGACTCACCTGTGTACAGCAACCTGCAGGAGCTGAAGATCACCCAGTCGGCTGCGCCCCCTCTCCCTGCCGGCGCCCCCCACCAGGCTCTGGGTGACTGGGAGACATACAAGGACCAGCATGGCCGTCTCTTTTACTACAACCGGTGCAGCCAGGAGCGGACTTGGAAGCCGCCCCGAGCCCGGGATGCCAGCGGGTCCCACGGAGACAACGCCAGCACAGGAGAAAGCGCAGAGGTAAAAAAAAATAAAATAAAAAAACCCACCAAAAAACCCTGCCCATTTCATGCAGAGATCCAACAAAATTGGCAAAACTCAGGCATTCATTTGCCTTTTGCAGAACCCAGGATTTTTTTACCCTGCAACACAGCAGCCCACGATTAGCCACTTTCGCGGATCTAATACTAGCCCAAAAGGTAGAATATTGTCACGTTTGTACTGCGATTTTCTGTTGCTGTTCTCAGTGCCGTGTGTCTGGAGTCGAATTTCACACCCGTTTCCCAGCATTGTGGAATACCCCTTCACTTATTGCGTCGTCCCATCTCTGTTACGGCCCCAATGCTACCTACAAACGCGGAAAATTGTCGGGTTGCCTTAGTTCCCTGATTGTCTGTCGCTGCCCTCAATGAAATGTTACGTATTAAATTTCATACCCTGTCCCAGCATAGCTCTACACACAGGAAGCCTAATCCCACCCTCTGTTTCACTGACACAACCTCCGAAGCTGGAAAATTTCTGTTCCAATACATCCCCCATGCCCTTCATTTAGAAGCAGTGCTCTCTGTTACAGCTCTATTACCCTTAACTACATTTGTGCCGTTTTTACACAACAGCGACATGGGGATGAAAGCTTTTAGGGCCAGCGTGAAAGGGGCTAATAAGAGGTGGTAGATGGTATGCAGTGTTCATACAGTGGTACGTAATTCACTATATTATATGAGGAACACTTAAATGTTGTTAGTCCAACGCTAGACTGAAAGTGTCAGAATTATGGTGGTAATAAACAGAAAAGCAGCAGCTGCAGCTTATGTACATATCAAATAAAAAGCAGGGAGAGTGTTTTATGCTTTGTTAATTTTGTCCACAAACGCACAACACGAGACCTGTACTGACTGCCACAGGGCCCCCTACAGACGAAAACCGGTTATTGCATGCAATAGTTTCTTGTCTGAAATGTTGCTTTCTGATTCTGCTTGCTGCACGTCTTTTTTTTTGTGGGGGGGAGGCTCACATTTATGGGAAGCCCCCAGAAAAGACTTGGGAATTATACCCACAAATTAGTATTTTGGGTGGACGATATACTTATTTCGTGCCATAAGTTTGTATATTGTGACCACAATTTAGTGTTTTGTGGCCACGATTTACAAATTCCAATGCAGTTGGGACATTGTGTGTAAGGTGTAAATTAAAACAGAATACAATGATTTGCTCATCCTTTTCAACCTGCATTCAATTGAATACACTACAAAGACAAGATTAGACACTAGGGTGGCACTGTGGGTGACTGGTTAGCACATTTGCCTCACAGTTCTGAGGACCTGTGTTCAAATCCGGCCTCCCCTGTGTGGAGTTTGCATGTTCTCCCTGTGCCTACATGGATTTCTCCAGGTACTCCGGTTCCCTCCCACGTTCCTAAAACATGCATGGTAGGTTAATTGAAGACTCTAAATGGTCCATAGGCGTGAATGTGTGTGCGAATGGTTGTTTGTCCATATGTGCCGCGTCAGCTGAGAGAGGTGCCAGCACACCTGCGACGCTAGTGAGGATAAGCTGTTTGGAAAATGGATGGATGAATGCATGATGAACATTACTGTTTTTTGCAAGTATTCTCTTATTTTGGATTAGATTGCAACACATTACAAAAAAGATGGGACAGGGGCAACAATAGAGGAATGCAAGGAATCTCGGGATTTCATCATCTATGGTCCATAATATCATCAAAAGATTCAGAGAATCTGAAGAAATCTCTGCACATAAGTGGCCAAGCCAATAAACAACATTGAATGCCCATGACCCTAGATTCCTCAGGTGGCACCGCATTTAAAAAAAAACTACATCATTGTGTAAAGCATTGATTCTCAACCTATTTGGGGTCCTGGACCCCCTGGAAATTTTTGATCGACCCTGAGGGCACCCCCCAAACCTGGTGTGCTGTAATATACAGTGAATCAACTGTAATATTAGCAGAGGGGACCTGTTTGGACATGCTCAAAAGATTAAAAGATTGTACACCTGCTATATTTTTTATTTCACTTTTCAGAACAAAACTAAGCGGGCACGTAACAGCTGCGTGAGTTTGCGAGGTGCGTTCAATATTGCTGTGTTGCGTGTTTTTGTTTGCACATAAAGGACAAAAGTCCTGTTTCATTTAAAAAAAATTAAAACAAGCAACAAGTTTCTCATGTTTTTGTAATAGTATGGTGAACGCTACAGCTGGCTAGTAGTGTGGAGTGAATGGGGAAATTAAATGCCAGTATATTGAGGGTAATAGCCCGTCAGCAACATATTGAGAAAAAAATAATAACTATGAACTAGTTTGTTTTTGGATCGGTGAACTCAGTTAAAAAATTTGAATTATGAACTATGAACTGAACAAGTTCATTTTTGGAATGAAGAACTGAACTTTGGACTAGTTCGCATAGAAAATTAACTTTCACAACACTGATCTTGTACACATCGCAATATATATCGCAGGTTTAAAAAAAAATGTTATTTTTTTTCTATCGTGCAGCTCTACTCCCCACATACGAAACACAGGGTGCTGCTAAGGTTCCGAATCAGTTGCTGTATATCCAAATATCACATATTATTCTTTGTTTTGTAAAGTCTCTTTTTGATGCCCGTTTTCTTTTTCTTTTGCTATGGCCCAGAATCTGCTTTGTACAAAACAGGCAGCATTTATTTGAGCCATCTCGCCATGTTATTACATTGAAACGTCTTCTTCTGTTTGTAACATTAACTGAATTTCAAATGCTAACCTGAAACGATGGGACTGGCCCTGTGCCTCGTCGGGGGGGATTGGCGTTTCATGGGATTTGGTTTTATCCATTGAAGGGAAAGGGTGGAAGGTCACCAGTGCCGTGTGGGGTTCCTTTTCGTGTCAGGGTGCCGTGTTCCGGTGCGTGCCCTTCGGGTTGGGGGGCTGTGGGCTTGGAGCAGGGGGTCGGGTTGGGGCTTGTGCGTATGGACCATTTGGCGTAGTGGGCCTGTCCCGGGTGGCTGCATTGGCAGTGCTGTATTTGACCTATGACCCCCCACACCCCATCAATCTACAAATAACTGTTGTAATGTTACTTATGTTCAAATATCTGTCTCACAATTGTTCTGCTGTAGTTTTCAGCCCTAGTCCCCCTGTCCACTCTGTTCCTCTGTCTGTCCCTCCCTAAAACCCTTTTCTGTCCAGCTGCATTTTCAATAAACATCAGAATAATTAAAAATAAAAAAATAAACAGAGGGAGTATTTCAAACTCCCCTGTTGCACAGCAAAACTGTTCCAGCACAAAGGCATACAGATCCACCATTCTGCAAGGCCATGCAGCTGAACAGGACAGGTTATTAAAAACAAAAAAATATATACTAACCTGAACCTTGCAAGTTTATGGGTTTTCCCAAAACACTTTCCTGCAGATGTTTCACAATAAAAGCATTATTAAGAAATGGATGGTGTATGTCCACTGAAACGCTAAGGGGACATAATTTGAAAGAAATTGCAAACCATGTTTGTATTCACAGCGTCATACAGTAACTTTAACAAGGCAAATGAGAGTGAGATCTCTTATTAAAATACAATGAATTACACTTGTGAAACAGATGGAATTAGAAAAAAAAGTCATTACTCTGTAGTTTAGGTAGATAAAGGTCTCAGTCACATTTGAGTGTAATCTATTTCTATAAATGTCATAGGATGTTTTTAAGATATATTTCTATTTTCACGGACCCCTTGCAATTACACCACATACCACTAGGGGTCCACAGACCCCGGTTGAGAAACACTGGTGTAAAGAATAATTGCCACATGTACTCAGGAACACTTCAGAAAACCATTGTCAGTTAACACAGTGCTTCGCTACATCTACAAATGCAAGTTAAAACTCTACCATGCACAGCAAAAGCCATATATCAATAATGCCCAGAAACGATGCTGGCAGGCTTTTCTGGGCTCGATCTCATCTGAGATTGACTAATGCAAAGTGTACAAGTGTGCTTTGGTCTGACGAGTTACATTTTAAATTGATTTGGGAAATCATAGACATCATGTCCTGCAGGCCAAAAAGGAAAAGGACCATCCAGATTGTTATCAGCGCAAAGTTCAAAAGCCAACATCTGTGCTGGTTTGGGGGTGCGTTAGTGCCCATGGCATGGGTAACTTGCTCATCTGTGAAGGCACCATTAATGCTGAAAGGTACATACAGGTTTTGGAGCAATATATGCTGCCATCCAGAGGTGGGTAGGGACGCTCTGTTTAAAATGCCGTTACATTTACTCAAGTAGCATTTTGTATAAATTGTACTTGTCAGAGTAGTTTTTTACTACTTTTTACTTTTACTCAAAGATGTAAAAAATAATGGTATTCAGTACTTAAGTAAAAGTAATGATACTTGCAAACAATGTCTTCTATTGGGCTTCACGGGCATAGATATTAACACTAGATATGCCAGCCCAGCTAATCGACGTGCCTACGTGGCGGCCATGTTGGGATGGTCATCATTCTCGTTGAAGGCAACAGCGCGTGACTGTGTTTACATTTCAGATGACGAAAAACAGCTTCCGGTCCACTTCTAACTTGAGAAAAAAACATTAGCCCTATCTTACGGTCATAAGTAACTCTAAAACATGCATCTTTTGGGGTACGTGCTAATCTCACACACACATACAGCATTATCAGAATTTGCACATTCACTTTTTATTTAGTTTTATTTTATTTGACATTCATGCTCTGATTTAAGAAAAATAAATAAATGAGAAGTTACTCACCATTTAGTCAGTACTGTAGTTTTCTTTCTTACTTTCTTACTAGTAAGTAATTTTTTGGCAGACTACTTTTTACTTGTCACATTATTTTCAAATAACTGTACTCTTACTTGGGTACAATATTTGGCTAATCTACTCACCTATGCTGCCAACCAAGCAACGTCTTTTTCAGGGACGTCCCTGCTTATTTCAGCAAGACAATGCCAAGCCATATTCTGCACATGTTACAACAGTATAGCTTTGTAGAAAAGAGTGTGAGTACTAGACTGGCCTGCCAGTAGTCCAGACCTTTCTCCCATTGAAAATGTGTGGCGCTTCATGAATATAATATATGATAAAATATGATAACCTAGAAAACCCGGATTGTTGAGCAACTGAAGTTGTTCATCAAGCAAGAATGGGAAAGAATTTCACCTGCAAAGCTTCAACAATTGGTGTCCTCAGTTCCCAAACACTTGAGTGTTGTTAAAATGAAACGTGATCAAACACAGTGGTAAACATGCCCCTGTCCCAGCTTTTTTGGAACATGTTACAGGCATCAAATCGAAAATGAGTCAATATTTGATTAAAAAGAAAAAACAATCGTTTATCAGTTTGAACATTCAATGTCTTTCTCTTATATTCAATTGAATCTAGGTTGAAAAGGATTTGCAAATCATATTTTTATTTTTGTTTTACACAATGCCCCAACTTCATTGGAAATGGGCTTTGTAGTTTGTAGCCATAAATTAATATTTTGTGCGCACATTATACCTATTTCACGGCTACAAATAAGCATTTCAGGTACACGTTATACCAGTTTCATGGCCACAAATAAATATGTCTATAAAATAGCTTTTTGGGTGCATGTTTTTTTGGGCCACAAGTTAGTTTGTTGTTCCCACAATTTAGTATTTTGTTGCCACAAATTAGTGTACTGTTACCACAAATCAGTCTTTTGTTGCCATAGATTAGCATTATATGCACACGTTACATCTACTATAGCTGAAAGAAAACTCGCGTCATCTTTGGGGCTCCAATGAATGTGGGTGTTTTCTGGTTTTTTCTCTATCGGTGAAAGGTGACCTCTTCCTCTTTCCCCACTCTTTTTTTCTTCTTTTTCTCCACGCTCAGAGCACTCCCCTGTCGCTTTCACCGTCTTTGTTCCCCTTCCTGTCACTGTCAGTGGGCCGCCTGGGGCCTCTGTGCCCGGAGGACGCGTGTTTCAGCACCTACTCCAGCTTGTCCGACAGCCAGTACGGCTCACCTCCTCGTGGGTGGTCGGAAGGGATGGACAAGTCTGGCCACACACTGTATGTCAGCGACTATACTAACGAGAAGGTACCCCCGACAACTTCCACTGTGTTTTGGAGCTTGGCTTGACATTCTGGGGCTTGCGGTGGAAATTTGGCATTCGTGATGTGACGACGCACAACAAGAGTTCATTTTTGTCTCTAAATGTCAATTTTCTGTGTGTGCGCCAACAGTGGTTAAAACACGTGGATGAGCAGGGTCGGCCATATTACTACAGTGCAGATGGCTCCAGGTCTGAATGGGAGCTGCCAAAGGTAAAGAATCGTCAGAAATAATTTGTTTAGAAAATTCAGCCCCCGAAGCCAGCATCCCTCAGCAACATGAAATTTGATAGACATGCCTATCATGAGTAGACACAAAAAAAGTCTCAAGACACCCCAAGTCTGCCATTTTGGCGATGAAGTTTGATGACTTGCCATAAAACACGAAACTCTAGTAATAGCTCATAGTTTTGCAAAATTCAGCCCCTGAAGCCAGTTTCACTTCGCAACATGAAATTTGGTTGGCATGTTTATCACGAGTCGACCCACAAAAAAGTCTTAAGAAGCCATGCCATAAAACACACAGGAAGTTTGATGACATGCCATAAGACATGAAATTCCAGTGATAACTCATGAAATGTTGGAAAATTCAGCCCCGAAGCCCTTAGCAACATGAAATTTGGTAGGGATGTCTATTATGGGTAGACCCGCAAAAAAGACTCAAGAAGCCATGCCTGAAAAATAAAAGGAAGTCTGCAATTTTGGTTTGAAGCGTTTTTAATTTAATTTGAATTTTAGGGTGATTTTAGCCATTTCCAGGAGTCATTCAAAGACGAGCGTGAAGTATAGATTTTGTCCGATTGCTACTAAAGTTGAACTACATATAGTACATTAGACAGATGGGTGACTCAAAATTGCCAAATCTTTGATTTTTAATTTTAATTCCTCATTTTTGGCCAATTCCAGGGTTCCTTCAAAACAACTCAAAAGATAGGACTGCATAGTGGAAATGTGTTAAATTCAGGCAAAGGGTGTACAATGATTGTTGTTCTATCTCTCTAGTACAACCATTCCCCGCCACAACACCTCACAGATCCCACCAAGACTCGCAGTCTTGATAGGAAACACGTGGATCCCATCGTCCTGACCAAGTGGAGACATAGCACCTTCATCCAAGAGCCCAATGACAAGGTGTGTCACCAAAAAAGACAACAAAATGCTTGTGAAATGTTAATAATATGTCCCAATTGTCACTTTCATCGTTGGACACACGGCACAGGCTTCTGGATTTGGGAATTAAATAAAAGATTCAGTTGTAGATTGGTTGCTTTGCAGCGGATGTTGAAACTCAGGCCATTGCGGACAAGCTCTACCCGCCCACATCCGTACAAGCAGCAAGTCAGTTAGTGTCAGCTTGTGCATGGATTACTCCTGTGGCTCTTTTTTTCTGAGCATCCAATCACCCCTCGGATGATAATCTTCTTCCTACCGCTGACTTTTTCTTTTTTTTTTTATCATTCCACCGTGAGAATTGTACGTAGCTGCAGCATTTGAGGATGTAGAACATAGCGCACTTGCAGAGCAAAGGTAACTGAATAAAATATGAATACTGAGATAAGATAGTAAATGTTTTGCATGTAACTAAAATGTTTCAAAATTTATCAAAGTGGCTTTCTTAGGGTCCTTAAAGTCTTAAAATGTCCTACAAGGTCTTAAAAAGTCTCAACAGGTCCTAAAAGGTGTTGAGATTCATAATGTCCTACAAGGTCATACAAAGCCTTTAAAAGGATTTCAAGGTCTTAAGATGTTCTACAAGATCTTATAGTTCTTAAAAGAGCTCACAGGTCTTTAAATTGTCTTAAAAGGATCTACAATGTTTTAAAAAGTCATAAAAGCGCCTACAATTTAAAAGATCTTAAAATTGCCTCTCCAAGGTCTTTGGAAGTCTTAGAAGGTCTTAAAGTTCTTTCAAAAGGTCTTAAAAGAACCTATTTTAAAGAGCCCTCGAAAAGTTCTGTTAGGTCTTAATATTCATGAAACATCGTACAAGCTCTTTAAAGGGCCTTGAAAGGTTCGACAGTATCTTAAAATGCCTTTAAATGTACCAGGTGTTAAAGTTTTAAAAAGATCTTTAAAGTCTTTTTAAAAAATCATTTTAAAAAACCTGCAAAGGTTTTAAAATGTCTTAAAATGTCCTCTAATATTTTAAAAAGCTACAAGCGCTTCCTAAAATTTTCTTAATTGCCTTAAAAAGTAAAGTTCTAAAATGTCCAATGAGATCATAAAGGTTTTCATAGGTCTTTAAATGTCCCACAGTCTTAAAGTGACTTACAAGGTTTTAAAAGTCTTTAAAGGTCCTACAAGTTGTTAAAAAGTCTTAAAAAGATCTTAAAAGTTTCTTAAAGGTCTTAAACGTACCAATGTTATAAAGTCTTAAGTCTCAAATGATCTCACAAGATCCTAAAATGTCTTTTTTAAGTCTTTTCAGGTCCTAAAATTCATAAAATGTCCTACAACGTCTTAAAAGGTTGTATATAGTCTAAAGGTCTTACAAAATATTTATTCATTCTTAAAAAAAAATCTTTAAAATCCTAAAAGGTCCTGTAAAGTCGACGGCTGTCACTATCGAATCCTTTTAGACTTATCCTATAGATATTTCGTCAAGTACTTGAGAAATCAACGACCTCAAACCCCCCGGCCCCTCTCCAAATTTATTTTCTTTTTTTCACTGCTAACCCACAGTTTACTCCCATTCTTGAGGGCTGGACTTCTATCCTTAAACTGCATATGTTGGTACTGAGTGTATGGTATAAACTCAACAACAAAATCAGCCTTTGCAGAATGGTTAGAATCCGCGATTAGCATTAGCGTGCTAGCAATTTCCATTTTAGGTTAAAAAAAACGCCAACTACCATTCAGCTCACTCATACATCAGGTTATATGTACATTACACATCTAATAGTGTCTTAAAAATCACTTACAGACGTTTCTGGCTATGTTTTTCATGGTCCCAACATTGCATCCGTCTGCAACAAATGTCCGTGCAGTAACGTGGACAGTGGCCGAATGGTTCCGGGAGGTGTAAATTGGTTACGGGCAGCGCACATATGCTTTTATTAATATTATTGCCTTGAGGCAGAACGTTTTGCACCGACCAATTTTTGTGGTCGAGTTAGATGATTTTTTTTTTTTTCCCCAGCCATTACTATAAAAGTCCTAAAAGAGTTATACGGGTTCTTACAAAGTCCTGAAAGGTCCTTAAAGACTCATACAGGGTCTTAAAACGTTTTAAAGGTCCTGCAAGGTCTTAAAAAGTCATAAAAATAAAACTGACATTTGGCTTTATTAAACGTGCATATACCCTGAAAAGTTGGAACAAGTCGCGTGTGTGCACCCAATAAATAACCTTACCAGCACTAACCAATAACATCCTCTCTGTGTTATGCTCATTCTACTTTAATTGGTTGTTTATTAACCCATGTGACCGGCTTGTGTTTTCCTCATAGGACGTACCTCTGAGCCCCAAGTCCCCCTCATCCGACCCTGACTCCAGCCCCTCTTCTCCTAAGCGCCCCGGCTCTGTTAGTAAAAGCCCTCGACGCCCCCACCCTCAACATCAACCCTCATGTTGTATAGATTCATGCAAGGTTTCCACATAGGTTGCGAAAGTCATACAATACAGCAAAGTACAGTACAGTAGTTATTTCGAAGGAAGGTAACCCATGTGGAAATCTTGTTTGTAGATCTCTCTTTCTTTGAGTCCCCCAAGGAGCACTTTTTTCTCACCATGGAATATTTCATTGACTTGTTGGGGTTTGTGCTGGAATGTGACAAATTTAAGGAAAAGCAACAAGTTGCTGGACTGAAGCAGACCACTGTGAGCTGTCAGATTTTGGTTTTGGTTTTGTTAGAATAGTAGAGAGACATAGAGAAAAATGAAAGTCAAAATATTGTGAGAGAAAATGTGATATGTATAATGTTTTAATGAAGAAAAAAAGTCAGTGAATCGTATTGGCTTGTAATATGTAGTAATTAATCATCATAATTGAAGGGCATCACATTGGATCATAGCATAATTGGAGTGAATCATATGTAACATTGTAGTGAATTGTATCGATTGCTATTTTTTTAATCGTATTGTAATTGTAGTGAATCGTATCAGATTGGAATTGGTGAATCGTGTATTCGTAATTGGAGTGAATCCTTTTGATTGTATTGAGGTAACCATATTGTAAAGTAATTTGAGTGAATTGTATCAGATTTGTTTGTATTATAATCAGAGTGAATCCTAATGTAATGGGAGCAAACCGTATTTGCTTATATCCTAATAACGCAATACAATAGTAAATTGTATTGAGTGTATCTTAACGTGATTGGAGTCAAATCGGATCGGATTGTAGTTGAAGTGAATCGTATCAAATTGTAGTTGGAGCAAATCTTATCATAATTGAAGTTAATTACATATCGTAATTGCAGTGAATTATATTTGATTGTATCGTAATTGGAGTGAACCGGAACTTAATTGGAGGAAATCATATCAGCAGTGTTGGGAAATTCAAAGTTCAGTTCACTGTTAAAAGAATTAAATAGTTCAGTTCATAATTCCAAATTTTGAACTAAATTCACAATTCCAAAAATGAACAACTGCAACTTTTATTTCATCTTTATTTTTTTGTAATATGTTGCTGATGGGCTGTTACCCTCAAAATACTGGCATTTCATTTTATCATTGTTGCCACCCATTCAGTCCGCACCAGTAGCCAGCTGCAGCTTTGATGCTACAATCTCAAAAACATGAGGAAAAACATGTTGCTTGAATAGTCTTCTTTAAAATGAGGACTTCAAACAAAGACAGGACTTTTGTCCTTAATGTGCAAACAAAAACACGCACCACAGTATGACAGCAACAATGGGGAAAGAACGGATAAATTTCAGCTCTGTGGCTGACTATATTAATAAAATATTATATTTTATCTAATCTTATATTACAAAACAAAATACATTCCATATTATAAGAGCGTGATCGTACAGAGTTTTTAACTCAAGCATTCTGCTACAAATAATTTTCCCAGTAATCAGTTTTTACAATATGTACTGTACTAGTTTTGTGCTGTACAAAAGAACCACCAAAGAACATTCACTCCCATTTACGCAATGTCCCTGAATACACCGCACGCTCATGGCCGCACTTAATTGGTTGCCATATACGGTGCTCATCCCCCAACATATGAAGGCTCGTATATAGTATATTCAGCTGGGTTTTGTCCTGGAAGTCCCCAACAAAACCTGGCACTCTTGAATGAAAATGAACTTGAAGTGACGTTCGAAAACCGTTCAGAGGCGCCAGAATGAACGCGTTCTCAAAAACAGGCAGAAATGAACTAAGTTCAGTTCATGTTCGCCCAAAATATGACCTTTGTTCATTAAACTCGTTCAGGTACAACATCGCGTATCAGATTGTATTGGAGTGAATCGTATCATACTTGCAGTGAATTGTATCATCATTGAAGTGAAATGTATCAGCTCGGAATAGGAGTGAATGGTATTGGATTCTATTAGATCAAAAAACATTTTCATTTTCATTATTTTTATTATTTAACCAGGAAAACCTCATTGAGATTAAAAATCACTTTCACAAGATTGTGCTGGTCGTAATTGGAGTGAATCGTAACAGAATTGGAGTGAATAGTATGAGGTCGTACAGTGATTGGAGTGAATCGCATCATTATTTAATCCATCCATTTTCTTTACTGCTTATCCTCTCTAGGGTCGCAGGCATGCTGGAGCCTATTCCAGCTATCTTCGGGCGGGAGGCGGGGTACACCCTGTACCGGTCGCCAGCCAATCGCACGGCACATAGAAACAAACAACCATTCACACCCACATTAACACCTACAGGCAAATTAGAGTAATCAATTAACCTACCATGCATGTTTTTGGGATGTGGGAGGCACGGGGAGAACATGCAAACTCCACACAGGCGGGGCCGGGATTGAACCCCGGTCCTCAGAACTGTGAGGCAGACCCTCTAACCAGTCTCCAACCGTGTATTATTTCAATCGTATCGTAATAGAAGTGAGCTCGTTATGGGAGAAAAAAAGGATATTGGATTTTTTTGGGATTGTAATTTGAGTGAATCGTACTGTAATTGCAGTGAATCATATCAGATTTTATTGGGCCATAATTTCAGTGAATCTTAACAGAATTGCCGTAAATCATATCAGTTTGTATTATGATTGGAGTGAATCAGAACTGAGTTGGAATAAATAGTATCAGGTCATATTGTAATGTAATTGGAGTGAATTGTTTTGAACCGAGAGTATCGTTATGCTTGTCAGCATATTGCGGTTGGCACAGGCCTATGTTGAATTCCTCTGATCAAGCAAGCATGCTTTTCCTTTAATTTTCCCTGATGGTGTATGTGTGTCACGTATGTTGTGTTTTGGCTGCTTTCTTGATTGGGATCAAAGAGCAAAGCTCTTATTTGCCGTGCTTTGTTTGGGCGCAGGTGTTGCTGCTGTTGGTGGTGTTTAAATGCAGCCATCCTGCTGTGATGATCAATGCTTGTTTTTGTGACACGTCTCACCTGCTCGCTCGTTGTGTTTTATACTTTTTTTTCCCCTCTCTCCGTGTTCAGCCCTCAGAGATGTGTGGTGTGCTCAATGTGACAAAGATCACAGAGAATGGCAAGAAAGTTCGGTGAGTATAACTTTTTATCATAATTTTTTATTTTCTATTGTGAGGGTTTGAAGCAGTGGTTGGTGCACTATCCATCATAGTAAAAACTGGACTTCCTCCTGGACCGTCTTACAAGGCTCCACGCTGCTCTTCACCAAAGTCCATGGAGGCGGGACTAGCTGGGTGTGTCAGTCAAACCTTCAATTTTAATCAATGCTGATTATTTGCGTGTGTGATTGCCCACTATCTTATTTTGAATATTCATAGTTTGGCAGCGGTCAATCCAAACCGGAGTTAACGGTGGACCTGAAGGGCGGTTCGGTGGACTGGGCCTCCAAGGACAAATCCAGCAAGAAGCATGTCATAGAGGTGGATTAAATTTTGCTATAAACTTGACTTAAAGGGTGATAATATGGAAAATTAACTTTTTAATGATAGCATACAGTTGTGTGTGTGGGGCATGCCTGCCCAGCCATTAAGTGTGAATTTGACTATTTCTAAAAATGTGTCTGTAAGCGAGGCCTTCTAAATTTCTGACCCATTGTGTTACAACAGTGGGGCTAATTTGCATAACCACTAAGAACTACGGTCAAGAACCAAGTAAAAACCAAGTTAAAAAAACAGTTTAGAACCAGATCAAGAACCAAGTCAACAATGTCAAAAAAAGTCTAATACAGGTCAAGAAACACTCTAGAGCCAAGAACCAAGTCACAAACCATGTCAAAATCCAGTCAAAAACAAAGTCAAAAAACAATCAAGAACCAATTAAAAAGACAGTCAAGAGCAATATAAAAAAATGTTAACCAAGTAAAAAAAAGGTCAACTATGTCAAATAACAGCCAAGAATAACATAGAGAACCAAGTAAAAAAAACAGTCAAAAATAAAGAAAAAAAACAATAAAGAACCAAATTAAGAACCAGATCAAGAGCCAAGTCACAAACCATCTCAAAATCTAATCAGAAACCAAGTTAACAGTCAAGAACCACGAGACTGGACCGCTCTCTCAAAACAGACTAATTTCAGCAATACAACTAATAGGATTTAAAAAGTGTATTATAATTCTTAATACTTGATGTATTGCTAATCAACAACCTCACACACAGCTGAAGACCCGGCAGGGCACAGAACTCCTGATCCAGTCGGAAAACGACGTCTTCGTTAACAAGTGGTACCGAGCGCTAAAGGACACCGTCAATAGTCCGGTAAGGATCACCAACCACACTAGTACCACATTTACACATTACTTTCCTGTCAACTGCAGATAGGTTGGGCGTGGCCAGTAATCTATTATGGGGGTGTGGAGCGGGGGGAACCTTAATTTTTTGCGTCAGTGCCATTTATACACAACAGCGACATGGAGTATAAAAAAAAGCTAAAAAAGTAAAAGCTGAAAACAAATAAATAACGGACGTACTCGTAACACTGCGCACAGGCACTGCGGATCGACCGCTTTCATCTCAGATTGCTAGGTGCTGGTGTTTTGGTTAGCAACAGAGTTCAAAGGGTCTCAGCAGTTAACTGATTACCGAAATGACACTTGCTACCCATTGTTTTGTCCTTTTGAAGTGTTTATTTTGTCTTACATGGAGGACTCAATGGGGACACGGAAAATAACAGGCAAGAATCACATCAGAACCTTAACTCTATTTATCGAGCACTTAAACAGTGCTGTACATAACATAAAACCTGAAACACACATTTAATAAATAAACAAATCAAATATTCTTTTCTAATTTAATTATACAATAAGAACTCAGGCGGCACGGTGGACGACTGGTTAGAGCGTCAGCCTCACAGTTCTGAGGACCCAGGTTCAATCCCCGGCCCCGCCTATGTGGAGTTTGCATGTTCTCCCCGTGCCTGCGTGGGTTTTCTCCGGTTTCCTCCCACATCCCAAAAACATGCATTAATTGGAGACTCTAAATTGCCCGTAGGCATGACTGTGAGTGCGAATGGTTGTTTGTTTCTATGTGCCCTGCGATTGGCTGGCAACCAGTTCAGGGTGTACCCCGCCTTCTGCCCGAAGACAGCTGGGATAGGCTCCAGCACGCCCGCGACCCTAGTGAGGAGAAACGGCTCAGAAAATGGATGGATGAATAAGAACTCATTTGACGTCACTTGCGTTGGCTGCGGCACCTGAAGTTTAAATGTAAACAAACAACCACAGTTTTAAAAACAAAAATATCCCAGTTAAAACCCTGTAAAAGTGCAAACGGTTTAGCATGGCGGAAAAAAAATTAATGATGGAATTAATGATGGAAAGTACAAATGAAGAAGAAAGTTAATGGACAACACAACAACAAAAAGCGGAAATATGAAGATTTTATGGCTAAAATGCTGTAAATAATTCTAAATGGGTTAGCCCAACACAAAACGAACACTTAATGGTAAAAAAAAAAAATTATAGATAAGTACAAATAAAGGAGAAAGTGAGCGGAGCTCTTGTAGCACGCTGCCGACTCAACAGGCATTACACATTCAACTTGATATTTTAAAGACAGATTTTATTTGACAAAATTAAAACACATGATTACACAGAAATTAATAACAGTAGAATGCCGTATCACAGTCAAAGAACAGTCAAGAACCCAGTCTAGGCATCGATTAGAGCCCTTGCTGTTTGAGACTAAGCACTATATTTAGCAACTGAGCAGAACTAAAAAGCAAAGTCACTGCGATGCAATTTATTTAACTCTAAACGTTGAATTTGATCTGCTGAGCTTTTCAGGATGGCGAAAATCTAAAAATATGGCAGGTCGTTGTTGAAGCTTATTGTCAGAATTTTTGCGATAATTAACTACTTGCCCTTCATTGAGGTGGGAGCTAAAGTCCCTAAAAGCGAGTAAAACCTTACATTCTGTGCTTCTTGGAGACTCCTGACTCAGTAGCTTTGTCGTATTAACTCTCTTTGCAGGCCAGTGGCTCACAAAGGAGAACAATTCTGAAAGTCAAAAGATGAACTTCGAGCTTCTAAAAGATGATTTTGTGTGTTTTTCAGGCATGTGAGTCAGATGAAGCCATAGAAGAAGACTTGCCGGAGTCACCGGCAGCAGAGATCCAAGACAGGGAGAAAGAACGCAGAGACTCCAAGAAAGGCAGACGTACGTATAATTCGGAAGCCCCTTTCACAAAGAGAGCCCCACAAATACCACATCGGCTGAGGCATTTATGAGCCCTTTTATGCAGAACACAGCTAAGTAGAGCTGCACGATATTGGGGAAAAATATGACATGGAGTTTTTTTTAAACCTTTGATATACAGGGTGATTCAAAGATCAGCACGCAATATTTCAAAAACGAAAAACAATAGAAAACTCCAGCTTGTACAAGGTGTTGTACATAGCTTAAAGTTTTCATTTCATGTTTTACAAGTGCTCAATGTGGCCACCACCTGCAGCACGGACAACATTAAGCCAATATGAGAATTCTTCCCAAACGCGGCTCAGTCGTTCGCGGTCCACCGTGTTGATTGCAGCTGTTATTCGAACTGTCATTTCATCGATATTTGCTGGAAGTGGTGGAACATATACTTTAACATACCCCCACAAGAAAATGTCTAAAAGCACGCTGCACCGTGACAATGGCATTTGTTTTCGCAAACTCAAGCACACAAACGCTTTCTGCTGAGGAGTCGCCATTTAGAGTGTTAAAAAATGTTATTTTTTGACAGTTGAACGGCGTCAGAGGAGTACGTCAACATAGCGGTGACGTTCACACCCAATCAAACTTGGATAACTCCCCTATCAAATGACCACTGATTCAGTCCATTACAATGCTTTTAAACTTAATAAATGCGTAATAATTTTGACGTATTCTTTTTGAATCACCCTGTATATTGCGATGTGAAATAATACAGGCTCAGTGTTTGGAAAGTTCCTTTTCTACGCGAACTAGTTCAAAATTCAGTTCATCATTCCAAAAATTCAAAATTTTGAACTACCGTAATTTCTCGTGTATAATGTGCATTTTTTTCTCTCAAAAATTGTCAAAAGTCAATACTGCGCATTATACATGGGTATAGGGGAAAATGGGGGGGTGGGGGGCGTTACGTTCCCATTTTATAAATGCATGCCGGTGCACACTTTCATTCTAATATGCCACCGCCACCTAGTGGTTATGAAAATGGTGTAGCCTACACTTTCATTCCAATATGACAGCGGTACGTATGACTGTACAGTTGTGCTCAGAAGTTTACATACCCTGGCAGAATTTGTGAAGTTTTTTTTTTTTTAATATGACTGATATCTGAACAACAACCATCATTAATTTTTTTATGGCTATGTTTTGTTTAATGATAATGCTTTTCTGAAATGCTTGACAGTTTAATTTTAATCCAATTAAAATAAAATTGAATTTGTTTTGCCTGGCCGTTCATGTTTTCTTTAAAGAATTGTACCCATCTTACAAATTCTGCCTGGGTAATCGAATATATGAGCACAACTGTATGTTTTCTAATTTACTAAATGAAAGCAGGCCTGTGAATTTCAAAATAAGAGAGAGTAAATAAAAAAGAAAGTATTACGTGTTCAAATACAGTGCTTAACTTCAGAATAATTATTTGCAAAAAACAAACAAAATACAGATAATACTTAGTTTTGATCATATGGGTAGAAGCAAAATCATGCATTGTAAAAATGCATTATACATAGGTAGAAGGGTTTTCCAGAATTTTGAGGTCCACTTTGGGGATGCGTATTATACATGGGTGCGCATTATACATGAGAAATTACGGTAAATTCACCGGTCCAGAAACGAACTAGTTCATAGTTGTTGTTGTTTTTTATTATTCAATATGTTGCTGACGGGCGATTATCCTCAAAATACTGGCATTTCATTTCCAAATTGTTTTGACTTTTGTCCTTAATGTGCAAATAAAAACATGCAACACAGTTATGACAGGAATGATGGTGAAAGGACATTGATAACTTTGCATTCCTCGCAGCTCTGGCTGTCTATATTAACAAAATAATTTATCTATTCTCATCAGTGTTGCCACAGTTACCTTGAGAAAGGAACGTAGTTACTTTACTGATTACTTGAGCTTAAGTTACTTTACTGATTACTTGATTTCAAAAGTAAGTAAGTTAGAAAAAATAACTTTTTAGTTACTTTCAGCATCTGCCAATAACTTAAATATTAGTGTAGTTGAAGCCACAATAAATCAGAAACTTAGTGCAGACTTGACATGAAAACACATTACAGTATCTAAACCTAAACAAGCACACCATTCTCAGTACACTGCCGATTGTGGTCCATGAAGGCAACGGTGTGTGTGCGCGCGTGTGCGTGTGCGCGCGCGCATGTAAACATGAAAGTGAGTGACACAAACACACCATTGCTCCCATCAGAGTCATTTTGATGCGAAGAGCGAGAAAACTTTTATTTCTTACCATGTGACGTCAGCCGTGCAAGCGTGTTCAACCAGCTCACAGTCCGGACTCCAGACTAAGTTGAGAGTTCTCACTTTTCATTGTAAATATTATTTAAGCTAAGTATTGTAAGCCCTTCAGTGAGTCAGTCCTTACCCTCCGCGACCGATTTATGACCACGCACTTTGGTATAAATAATTAACCCACAATCCATTGTGCGTTTAACATGCCAGTAAAACTGTATTCTTAATGTGAAAATAAAAAAGTAACAACAATCAAATTCCCTTTTCACTTAGGAAAATAACAAAAATAGTGTGGCGATAGTGAAATTGTGCATTTCTTTGCACTTTTATGGTACTGCACCATCACGGTGCATTGTGTAATAAACAATCACTTCTCAAACGCTTTCTTCTATTTGTTGAAAAAAAGAGCAGTCTTGGCCCAATCGCTTTCTTCTATTTGTTGAAAAAATGAGCGGTCTTGGTTAAATGTACACAGCTTCACTGCTCTTTATTCAAATCACCAGCTACAAATTAGTATTTGTTGAGAGACATTGATGATACAAAAGTAACTATTGTTGGTTTGAAGAAGTAACTGTAGTCTAATTACTTTACTGCCTACTTTCAATCGGAAGAGCGAAATGGGAAATGTAGCAAATGTACAATCTTTTCAGCATGTCCAAACAGGTTCCTCTGCTGGTCACGTTTAATATTACAGTTAATTCACTGACTATACAGTAAGCCAACATCGCAGCAGACCCTGCGATGTGACAATTGCGCACACGTACATCGCGATGACTATGCTAGAACAAAATATTGTCCAGCCCTACAGCTAAAACAGGATATTTCCACGAGTGTTCACACAGCAACATGGCATCCCGACATGTCATATTAATTAGATGTTCATCGTTATGATGATAATTCCATTAATTAATTACATTAATTAGATGACGTCGGCCCCAGACTTTACACCCCGGGAATCCCCTTACAAGACAGGCGGTGTCCTGCCTTAGTTACAATTCTGATACTACCTCAGAAGCAAGCATATATGGTTGGGTTGACTTCAACACCCCATTCTGTGTCAGTCCCTTACATACAGAACGCTGGAAAACGCTGGCTTTGACAAACAGCGTGAAAGAGGCTTCAGGACCTACCACATGAGGAAGACAGCATAAAAGAGACTTCAGATACTACTGCCGGGTGAAGACAGCTTTGAAAGGGGCTTCAGATACTACCGCATGAGGTGTCAATGTAAAAGCGGCTTCGGATACTATATAAGGAGGAATACAGCTTGAAAGGGGCTAACATAGAAGCAGGACAACCTAAAAGGTGCATGAGATACTACCACAGGAAGAAGACAGTGTGAAAGGAGCTATTTTTGCAGAAGCTGTGAAAGGGTCTTCAAATATCACCGTAGTAGGAATACAGTGTGAATGGGACATCAGATACTACCGCAGAAGGCAGAAAGTGGCAAAGGGGATTTAGATACTACTGCAGGAGGCAAACAGCGTGAAAGGGGCTTCAGATACTACTGCAGGACTCGGACATTGTGAACAGAACTTCAGATACTACCACAGGAGGAAGACAGCTTGAAAGGGGCTTCAGATAGTACCGCACAAGGCAGACAGGTTGAAAGGGGCTTCAAACTCTACCGCGCAAGATAGACAGCATTAAGGGGGCTACAGATAATACCACAGGAGGAATACAGTGTGAGCGGGACTTCAGCTACTTAAAGCAAGAGGAAGACAGTGTGAAAAGGGGTTCCTGATACAAACTTCTTCCAGGTCTACCTTTAAAACAACAACGCTGAAAACAGCCAGGAAAATGCTGACTTTTACAGGCAGTGTGATCCCTGCTTCCTGCTTACTATGCATCCAAATCCACAAAAGAAGTAGAAGAAAATGAGCCACCCAAAGCCCAGACAAATTAAGTCATGGTCAAATGTTGCTGAATCAAAAAGGCCTTTTGATAAAAACAGTGCAAAAGTAATGTATGTCTTCCATGACTGCTTTATTCAAAAGTGGTGAAGGTCATATACCTTAGTTAAGGTGGTCTTGAAACAAAATGTCTCCGACTTAACAGCCTTTATTCCTGCTGTTTATCGTCATGGCGACAAAGATCCCCTATCTGACGTCAGTCTCTGCTTCCCGTGCAGCCATAAAGACGTCAAGCAGCGTTGACGGGGCCGACAACAAGAAGACCAAACACAAGCTGAAAAAGTTTCTGACGCGACGGCCCACCCTGCAGGCTGTCAGAGACAAAGGATACATCAAAGGTACCATGACCTTAACATAACTTCGCCAAGGACAAATGCGTTTGGCTTGGTTGGTAAAAATAACTAAACTCAATATTTTTTGAAAATTCAGCCCCTTGAGCTAGTTTAACTTAGCAACATGAAATTTAGTAGGCATGTCTATCAGGAGTAGACCCACAAAAAGTCTCAAGAAGCCATTCCGGAAAAGACTCTCTAAGGGGGGGGCACAAGCCAGTGCAAACTGTAGGCCGGTCCCAACTGGGATAAATGCAGAGGGTTGCGTCAGGAAGGGCATCTGGCTTAAAACTTTGCCAACTAAATATCAGCGTTCATCCAAAGAATTCCATACCAGATCGGTATTGGCTGGAGTTAACAACGTCCATCACCGGTGCCGTTAACCTACAGGGCGCCGGTGGAAAGTTAGCTATGGTGGGTCAAAGACGAAGGAGAGGTGGAAAGCGGGTTGCAGAAAGACAAGAGGAAAGCACAGAGCCTAGACCTGAATGTGGGGACTTTGAATGTGACAGGAAAAGCTCGGGAGTTGGTTGACATGATCATTAGGAGAAAAGTAGCTATATTGTGTGTCCTGGGGCCTCGTGTACAAAAGGTGCGTACGCACAAAAACGTGGCGTCCGTTCTTTTTCACGGCAAAGTTCAGATGTATCAAGAGTGACATGACCGTGGAAATGCGCGGTGCCTCACGCCAACTGCGTGGTTGGCGTACGCACGTTTCTGCAGCTTTTGGTGCTTTGGCGACACTTAGAGGTGATGCTGGGAAACTGTTCTCATAAATCTGCACACCAGAGACACATGAATAATTAGCACTGATGAACAATTTATGCCCGGCAACATTTGATTTCAACAATGCAATTGAAGCAAGGACTGAGAATTAATTTGTTAACCAGTGTATTTAATGAACCCCTGATATTTGTGAGGACACCTATTATTTGATCAAGGCGATCATTTATGCCGCCTATTGCCCTCACAATCACTTTGTGACTCCAGCACATGCACTGAAAAAAGAGTCCTTTGAAGTTACTTCATTTCAAAATGTATATCAGTTGCACATGATTAAAATGTTTAAATTGACATAATTTTACCCCTCTTCGTCTAAAAAAAAAAAAAAAATCATGATTTTTTTTTTTTGTCAGTGTCCGATCCTGTGTATTAAAATAATAAATTGAGTAATCAAAAAGGAGTCAAAGTTTCTGATATGCTCTTTGATATGCTGATGTGCTTCTATTTGAATTCAAAAGATTTATTACAAATACCACACATACAACATTTACGCATGAACCTTTATCTCACAGGGCTGAGTGGAGGTTACTGTATGAACTTATGAGTTCTAAAAATACATGGTATTAACCTTGTGGGGTGATCATAGTCAGCCACATGTCCTCCCATCACCCCTGAGAGAGCAGCGTCACCCATGATCGCTGCGATTCTCTCCTCGAACGGGGTGAGGCCCTTGCCGACCGGTTCTTCCGCCTTTTTTTGGCCACACTTTGGCGGTGGGCAGCTGTCCTCCACTTCACATCCACCTTAATGTCTGACCACTTCTTTTTTTAGTTCAGCGTGTGCGCGCTATTCTGTCTCCACAGCACTGACAGCCGCACACGCGCTGTCCCATTCACTCCTCTTTCACATGTTAACGCCGTAGGACAGCGTGCCAAAGAGGATTTTCTTGCGTGAAACTGTTCTCATAAATCTGCACACCAGAGACACATGAATAATTAGCACTGATGAACAATTTATGCCCGGCAACATTTGATTTCAGCAATGCAATTGAGGCAAAGACTGAGAATTCTTGCCTCCACTTAATTGAGCAACTTCACATTCAGAAAAATTATTTTTCTTCATTAGCTTGCGGATTTTCCTTTTTTTATGATCATGCAGAGATCGGCATCTCAGGTGCAGGGTTCATTTAAATATGATTTGCATATTCAAATGTGGGCCTGGACAGGGAGGAGTCGGCTACTCCAACATGTGCGCTCCTTTCCACATTGATTGGAATGTACGAAGGAAATGTGCTTGGATTCATGAGTACGGAGAGTTTCATACATCTGAATATTTTTGTGCGTATGACGTTTTCTGGATTTGAGCGTACGCCATGTTTTAGGAGGAAATCCACACAAGTCTTTGTATAAGAGGCCCCAGGAGAGCAGGTTGAAAGGCAGTTTAGGGGCTGGGTTCAAATTATTTTACCATGCTGTAGATGAGAAGAGAAATGGAGTAGGGGTTATTTTAAAGGAAGTGTTAGCTAAGAATGTGTTGGAGGGGAAAAGAGTATCCGATTGAGTGATGAGCCTGAAACTTCAAATTGAGGGTGTTATGTATAATGTGATTACTGGCTGTGCCAGAATGTGAGCTAGAGGTGAAAGAAAAATTCTGGAAGGAGCTAGACAAAGTAGTTCTGAGCATCCCAGACAGAGAGAAAGTTGTGATTGGTGCACATTGTAATGGACATGTTTGTGAAGAGTAAGTTTGTCATCCAGGAAAGGAACTTGGAGGGACAGATGGTGGTAGACTTTGCCAAAAGGATGGAAATCGCTGTAGTGAACACTTTGTTCCAGACGAGGCAGGAACATAGGGTGACTTACAAGAGCGGAGGTGGAGGAACGCAGGTGCATTACATCTTGTGCAGACGATGTAATCTGAAAGAGGTTACTGACTGTAAGGTAGTGGGAGCACAAACTGTGCCAAGACAGCATAGGACGGTGGTGTGTAAGATGACTCTGGTGATGGGGAGGAAGATTAAAAAGACAAAGCCAGAGCAGATAACCATGTGGTGGTAGCTGAGGAAGGAAGAGTGTTGTGCGGCTTTTCAAGAAGAGGTGAGACAGGCTTTCGGTGGTCCGGAGGCACTTCCAGAAGACTGGACCACTACAGCCAAGATTATCAGAGAGACAGGCAGGAGAGTAATTGGTGTATCTACTGGTAGGAAAGGGGAGTAAGAGACTTGGTGGTGGAACCTCAAAGTACAGGATTATACAAAGTAAGACATTAGCTAAGAAGAAGTGGGAGACTGAGAGGAGGAGAAAGGAATGCATGGAGATGCGATGTAGGGCGAAGGTAGAGGTGGCAAGGTTGAGGGTGCAGGTTGGACACTAAAGAAGGAGAAAAAGATATATACAGCTTGGCCAGACAGACGGATAGAGATGGGATGGATGTGCAGCAGGTTAGGGTGATTAAGGATAGACATGGAAATGAGTCACGGAAGGAGCCCGAGCTGGTGTGTGAGGTCGAGAAGTTCCGACTAGATATAGTTGGACTCGCCTCCACGCATAGCTGGGCTCTGGTACCAGTCCTCTCGAGAGGGGTTGGACTCTCTTCCACTCTGGAGTTGCCCACGGTGAGAGGCACCGAGCAGGTATGGGTATAGTTCCGACGAGATATAGTTGGACTCGCCTCCACGCATAGCTGGGCTCTGGTACCAGTCCTCTCGAGAGGGGTTGGACTCTCTTCCACTCTGGAGTTGCCCACGGTGAGAGGCGCCGAGCAGGTATGGGTATACTTATTGCTCCCCGGCTCGGCGCCTGTACGTTGGGGTTCACCTCGGTGGACGAGAGGGTAGCCTCCCTCCGCCTTTGGGTGGGGGGACGGGTCCTGACTGGTGTTTGTGCCTATGCACCAAACAGCAGTTCAGAGTACCCCCCCTTTTTGGAGTCCTTGGAGGGGATGCTGGAGAGCACTCCTGCTGGGGATTCCATCATTCTACTGGGGGGACTTCAATGCTCACGTGGGCAATGACAGTGAGACCTTGAAGGGCGTGATTGGGTGGAACGGCCCCCCAATCAGAACCCGAGCGGTGTTCTGTTATTGGACTTCTGTGCTCATTACGGATTGTCCATAACGAACACCATATTCAAGCATAAGGGTGTCCACACATGCACTTGGCACCAGGACACCCTAGGTCGCAGTACGATGATCGACTTTGTGGTCGTGTCATCGGACTTGCGGCCGCATGTCTTGGACACCCGGGTGAAGAGAGGGGCACAGCTGTCAACTGATCACCACCTGGTGGTGAGTTGGCTCCGATGGTGGGGGAAGATGCCGGTCCGACGTGGCAGGCCCAAACGTATTGTGAGGGTCTGCTGGGAACGTCTGGCGGAATCCCCTGTCAGAAGGAGTTTCAACTCCCACCTCCGACAGAACTTTGCTCATGTTACGGGGGAGGCAGGAGACATCGAGTCAGAGTGGACCATGTTCCGCGCCTCCATTGCTGAGGCAGCCGACCGGAGCTGTGGCCGTAAGGTGGTTGGTGCCAAAACTTGGGCATGGGAGGAGTTCAGTGAGGCCATGGAGAACGACTTCCGGACGGCTTCGAGGAAATTCTGGTCCACCATCCGGCATCTGAGGAGGGGGAAGCAGTGCACCATTAACACTGTGTATAGTGGGGATGGGGCACTGCTGACCTCGACTCTGGACGTTATGAGTCGGTGGGGAGAATATTTCAAAGACCTCCTCAATTCCACCGACATGCCTTCCCATGAGGAAGCAGAGTCTGGGGTCTCTGAGGTGGGCTCTCCTATCTCTGGGGTTGAGGTCACCGAGGTGGTTAAAAAGCTCCTCGGTGGCAAGGCCTCGGGTGGTGGATGAGATTCACCCGGAGTTCCTAAAGGCTTTGGATTTTGTGTGGCTGTCCTGGTTGACACGCCTCTGCAACATCGTATGGACATAGGGGACAGTGCCTCTGGATTGGCAGACTGGGGTGGTGGTCCCCCTTTTTAAGGGTGTGTTCCAACTACAGGGGTATCACCCTCCGGACCCTCCTTGGTAAGGTCTATTCAGGGGTGCTGGGGAGGAGGGTCCGTCCGGAAGTCGAATCTCAGATTCAGGAGGAGCAATTTGGTTTTCGTCCTGCCGTGGAACAGTGGACCAGCTCTACACCCTGTGCGGGGTCCTCGAGCGTGCGTGGGAGTTCGCC
>NC_084515.1:988461-1093461 GCF_024500385.1 Phyllopteryx taeniolatus | reverse complement strand
TTGCCACAATTCTGTCTCTGAGCTCTTCAGGCAGTTCCTTTGACCTGATGATTCTCATTTGCTCTGACATGCACTGTAAACTCCTATATAGACAGGGGTGTGGCTTTCCTAATCAAGTCCAATCAGTATAATCAAACACAGCTGGACTCCAATGAAGGTGTAGAACCATCTCAAGGATGATCAGAAGAAATGGATATATGAGTGTCACAGCAAAGTGTCTGAATACTTATGGCTGTGTGATATTTCAGTTTTTCTTTTTTAATAAATCAGCAAAAATTTCAACAATTACGTTTTTTTCTGTCACTATTGGGTGCTGTGTGTACATTAATGAGGCAAAAATGAACGAAATGGTTTTAACAAATGGCTGCAATATAACAAAGAGTGCAAAATTTAAGGGGGTCTGAAAACTTTCCGTACCCGCTATGTATTATTTGTACCTGAACATTTTCTGTGGACTTTTACATTTTGCATTTACGTTGTGCATCTTGCATAATCTGGATCAGATCTGGATTTAGCTTGATTTTGGAGCTTCTGATCCTGCATACACTTACTATATTGTGTTCAAATTGGATTGATCTGTCCATCCATCCATCCATCTTCTACCGCTTATCCGAGGTCGGGTCGCGTGGCAGTAGCTTTAGCAGGGACGCCCAGACTTCCCTTTCCCCCGCCACTTCATCCAGCTCTTCCGGGGGGATCCCGAGGCGTTCCCAGGCCAGCCGAAGGATGTAGTCTCTCCAGCGTGTCCTGGGTCGTCCCCGGGGTCTCCTCCAGGTGGGACGTGCACGGAACACCTCACCAGGGAGGCGTCCGGGAGGCATCCGAATCAGATGCCCCAGCCACCTCATCTGGCTCCTCTCGATGTGAAGGAGCAACGGCTCTACTCTGAGATCCTCCCGGATGGCCGAGCTTCTCACCCTATCTCTAAGGGAGAGCCCGGACACCCTGCGGAGGAAACTCATTTCGGCCGCTTGTATCCGGGATCTCGTTCTTTCGGTCGCGACCCACAGCTTGTGACCATAGGTGAGGGTAGGAACATAGATTGACCGGTAAATTGAGAGCTTCGCCTTTCGGCTTAGCTCCTTCTTTACCACAACGGATCGATACAAAGTCCGCATCACTGCAGACGCTGCACCGATCCCCCTGTCGATCTCCCGTTCCATTCTTCCCTCACTCGTGAACAAGATACTTGAACTCCTCCACTTGGGGCAGGATCTCATCCCCGACCCGGAGAGAGCACGCTACCCTTTTCCGACTGAAGACCATGGTCTCAGATTTGGAGGTGCTGATTCTCATCCCAGCCACTTCACACTCAGCTGCGAACTGCTCCAATGAGAGTTGGAGGTCACGGCTTGATGAAGCCAACAGAACCACATCATCTGCAAAAAGCAGAGATGCAATACTGAGGCCACCAAACCGGATACCCCTCTACGCCTCGGCTGCGCCTAGAAATTCTGTCCATAAAAGTTATGAACAGAATCGGTGACAAAGGGCAGCCTTGGCGGAGTCCAACCCTCACCGGAAACGAGTCCGACTTACTGCCGGATATGCGGACCAAACTCTGACTCCGGTCGTACAGCCCGTATCAGGGGGTTCGGTACCCCATACTCTCGAAGCAGGACCACCCGAGGAACACGGTCGAACGCCTTCTCCAAGTCCACAAAGCACATGTAGACTGGTTGGGCGAACTCCCACGCACCCTCGAGGACCCTACCAAGGGTGTACAGCTGGTCCACTGTTCCACGGCCAGGACGAAAACCACACTGCTCCTCCTGAATCTGGGATTCAACTTCCCGACAGACCTTCTTCTTCAGCACCCCTGAATAGACCTTACCAGGGAGGCTGAGGAGTGTGATCCCCCTGAAGTTGGAACACATCCTCCGGTCCCCCTTCTTAAAAAGGGGGACCACCACCCCAGTCTGCCAATCCAGAGGCACTGTCCCCGATGTCCACGCGATGTTGCAGAGGTGTGTCAACCAGGACAGCCCTACAACATCCAGAGCCTTGAGGAACTCCGGGCGAATCTCATCCCACTCCTGGGGCCTTGCCATCGAGGAGCTTTTTTACCACCTCGGTGACCTCAACCCCAGAGATAGGAGAGCCCGCCTCAGAGAACCCAGACTCTGCTCCCTCATGGGAAGGCGTGTCGGTGGAATTGAGGAGGTCTTCGAAGTATTCTCCCCACCGGCTCACAACGTCCCGAGTTGAGGTCAGCAGCGCCCCATCCCCACTATACACAGTGTTGATGATGCACTGCTTTCCCCTCCTGAGACGTCGGATGGTGGACCAGAATTTCCTCGAAGCCGTCCGGAAGTCTTTCTCCATGGCCTCACCGAACTCCTCCCATGCCCGAGTTTTTGCTTCAGCGACCACCAAAGCTGCATTCCGCTTGGCCAGTCGTTACCCATCAGCTGCCTCAGGAGTCCCACAGGCCAAAAAGGCCTGATAGGACTCCTTCTTCAGCTTGACGGCATCCCTGTCCACCAACGGGTTCGGGGATTGCCGCCACGACAGGCACCGACCACCTTACGGCCACAGCTCCAGTCGGCCGCCTCAGCAATGGAGGCGCGGAACATGGTCCACTCGGATTCAATGTCCCCCGCCTCCCCCGGAACATGAGCAAAGTTCTGTCGGAGGTGGGAGTTGAAACTCCTTCTGACAGGGAATTCCGCCAGACGTTCCCAGCAGACCCTCACAATACGTTTGGGCCTGCCACGTCGGACCGGCATCTTCCCCCACCATCGGAGCCAACTCATCACCAGGTGGTGATCAGTTGACTGCTCCGCCCCTCTCTTTACCCGAGTGTCCAAGACATGCGGCCGCAAGTCCGATTATACGACCACAAAGACGATCATCGAACAGCGACCTCGGTTGTCCTGGTGCCAAGTGCACGTGTGGACACCCTTATGCTTGAACATGGTGTTCGTTATGGACAATCCATGATGAGCACAGAAGTCCAATAACAGAACACCGCTCGGGTTCTGATTGGGGGGGCTGTTCCTCCCAATCACGCCCTTCCAGGCCTCACTGTCATTGCCCACGTGAGCATTGAAGTCCCCCACCAGAACGATGGAGTCCCCAGCGGGAGCGCTCTCCAGCACCCCCTCCAAGGACTCAAAACAGGATGGGTACTCTGAACTGCTGTTTGGTGCATAGACACAAACAACAGTCAAGAACCGTCCCACCACCCGAAGGCAGAGGGAGGCTACCCTCTCCTCCACCAGGTTGAACTTCTCGACCTCACACACCAGCTCGGGCTCCTTCGCTGCCAGAGAGGTGACATTCCACGTCCCTAGAGCCAGCTTCTGTAGCCGGGGATCGGATCGCCAACGTCCCCGCCTTCGGCCACCGCCCAACTCGCACTGCACCCGAGCCCTATGGCCCCTCCCACAAGTGGTGAGCCCATGGGTAGGTGGACCCACGTTACCCTTTCGAGCTGTGCCCCATGGGTGCAGGCCCGGCCACCAGTTGCTCACCTTCGATCCCCACCTCCAGGCCTGGCCCCAGTGACCCGCCTCCGGGCAAGGGAAACCATTTTTTGTCGTCATCATCAGGGGTCTTGATATATATGTGTGTGTGTGTGTGTGTGTATGTATATATATATATATATATATACACATGTATATGTATGTGTGTGTGTATATGTATATATACACGTGTATATATATATATATATATATATATATATATATATAGATATATATATATATATAGCAAGAATGGGAAAGAATTCCACCTACAAAGCTTCAACAATTAGTGTCCTCAGTTCCCAAACGTTTATTGAATGTTGTTCAAAGAAAAGGTGATGTAATACAGTGGTGGTAAACATGACCCTGTCCCAGTACATGTTGCAGCCATAAAATTCTAAATGAATGATTATTTGCTAAAAACAACAAAGTTTATCAGTTTGAACATTAAATATCTTGTTTTTGTTGTGTATTCAATTAAATATAGGTTGAACATGATTTGCAAATCTGTTTTTAATCTGTTTTTATTCATGTTTAACACACCGTCCCAACTTCATTGGAATTGGGGTTGTAGTAGAAACACCCTTTTGCGCTAATACAAATGTGAGTTTTTCACACCTGGATTTTGGGATCCTCTGCCATTCCTCTTTGCAGATCTTCTCCAGTTCTGTCAGGTTGGATGGTTAACATTGGTGGACAGCCATTTTCAGGTCTCTCCAGAGATGCTCTATTGGGTTAAAGTCAGGGCTCTGTCTGGGCCATTCAAGAGCAGTCGCGGAGTTGTTCTGAAGCCATACATGCAAATCAGTCGCCTTTCTACAAAACTCGCCGTTTTGAACTCAAAATAGCCGATTTTACGTGAATCGGACAGATCCGAGGTGTTTTTCCTCATTAATGTACACACAGCACCCCATATTGACGGGGGGGGAAAACGGAATTGTTGAAACTTTTGCAGATTTATTTAAAAAAAAAAAAAACCTGAAATATCACACAGCCCTAAGTAATCAGACCCTTTGCTGTGACACTGATATCTAACTTGGTTGCTGTCCATTTCTTCTGATCATCCTTGAAATGGTTCTCCACCTTCATTGGAATCCAGCTGTGTTTGATTATACTGATTGGTCTTGATTAGGAAAGCCACACCCCTGTCTATATAAGACCTTACAGCTCACAGTGCATGTCAGAGCAAATGAGAATCATGAGGTCAAAGGAACTGCCTGAAGAGGTCAGAGACAGAGTTGTAGCAAGGCAAAGATCTGGCTAAGGTTACAAAAACAATTCTGCTGCACTTAAGGTTCCTAAGAGCACAGTGGCCTCCATAATCCTGAAATGGAAGACGTTTGGGACGACCAGAACCATTCCTAGAACTGGCCATCCGGCCAAACTGAGCAATCGGAGGAGAAAAGCCTTGGTGAAAGAGGTAAAGAAGAAACCAAACATCATTGTGGCTGAGCTCTCGAGATGCAGCCTTGAGATGGGAGAAAGTTCTAAAAAGTCAACCATCACTGGAGCCCGCCACCAGTCAGGGCTTTATGGCAGAGTGGCCTGACGGAAACCTCTCCTCAGTGCGGGACACATGAAAGCCTGCATGGAATTTGCTAAACAAACACCTGAAGGACCCCCAAGATGGTGAGAAATAAGACTCTCTGGTCTGATGAGACTAAGATATAACTTTTTGGGCTTAATTCTAAGCGGTATGTGTGGAAAAAAACAGGCACTGCTCATCACCTGTCCAATACAGTCCTAACAGTGAAGCATGGTGGTGTTTTTCAGCTGCAGGGATAGAACGACTGGTTGCAATCGAAGGAAAGATGAATGCGGCCAAGTACAGGGGTATCCTGGACGAAAACCTTCTCGCCTTCCAACAAGACAATGACCGGAAGCACACAGCTAAAATACCGAAGGAGTGGCTTCAGAATAACTCCGTGACTGTTCTTGAATGGCCCAGTCAGAGCCCTGTCTTAAACCGAATTGAGCATCTCTGGAGAGACTGAAAATGGCTGTCCACCAACTTTCACCATTCAACTTGACAGAACTGGAGAGGATCTGCAAGGAGGAATGACAGAGGATCCCCAAATCCAGGTGTGAAAATCATGTTGCATCATTCCCAAAAAGACTCATGGCTGTATTAGCTCAAAAGGAAGAGACCCAACCCTCACTACTTTTGAGAGCACACTTGTGTGTAGATCTTAGCTAGTGATGTAGATAAACTCGAAGATTTCGAATGACCTGATTTCAGGACTCTTGGCAGAAAAATGTCAGGAACTCAGATATGGTTGGACAATTTTAATTCATATATCACACTGAGGCACCATCGAGCCAATATAACATCCCAAATACTAGAAAAGGTTTTGGAGGTAAAATATGGGACTTAAAAAAGAAAATAATCATACAATAAATTCATTTAAAAACATTAATAAAAGAAAAAGATTTAGACCAGGAAATAAATAATGAATAGAAAATAATGGAAGTCTAAAATTGAGAGCCTGCGGAGGAAATTCATTTCGGCCGCTTGTATCCGGGATCTTGTTCTTTTGGTCACGACCCACAGCTCGTGACCATAGATGAGGGTAGGAACGTAGGTCGACTGGTAAATAGAGAGCGTCGCCTTTCGGCTTAGCTCCTTCTTCACCACAACGCGCCGATCCAAAGTCCGGATCACTGCAGACGCTGCACCAATCCGCCTGTCGATCTCCCGTTCCATTCTTCCCTTCCTCCACTCATACCTATCTATGGCACCTGTTTCTTCTTTTCCTTTCGGCTTGTCCCGTTAGGGGTCGCCACAGCGCGTCATCCTTTTCCATGAGAGCCTATCTCCTGCATCCTCCTCTCGAACACCAACTGCCATCATGTCTTCCCTCACGACATCCATCAACCTTCTCTTTGGTCTTCCTCTAGCTCTCTTGCCTGGCAGCTCCATCCTCATCATCCTTCTACCAATATACTCACTCTCTCTCCTCTGGACGTGTCCAAACCATTGAAGTCTGCTCTCTCTAACTTTGTCTCCAAAACATCGAACCTTGGCTGTCCCTCTGATGAGCTCATTTCTAATTTTATCCAACCTGGTCACTCCGAGAGCGAACCTCAACATCTTCATTTCCGCCACCTCCAGCTCTGCTTCCTGTTTTCTCTTCAGTGCCACTGTCTCTAATCCATACATCATGGCTGGCCTCACCACTGTTTTATAAACTTTGCCCTTCATCCTAGCAGAGACTCTTCTGTCACATAACACACCTGACACCTTCCTCCACCCGTTCCAACCTGCTTGGATCCGTTTCTTCACTTCCTGACCACACTCACCATTGCTCTGGACGGTTGACCCCAAGTATTTAAAGTCCTCTACCCTTGCCATCTCTTCTCCCTGTAGCCTCATTCTTCCCCCACAACCCCTCTCATTCATGCACATATATTCTGTTTTACTTCGGCTAATCTTCATTCCTCTTCTTTCCAGTGCATGCCTCCATCTTTCTAACTGTTCCTCCAGCTGCTCCCTGCTTTCACTGCAGATCACAATGTCATCTGCAAACATCATGGTCCACGGGGATTCCAGTCTAACCTCATCTGTCAGCCTATCCATCACCACTGCAAAAAGGAAGGGGCTCAGGGCTGATCCCTGATGCAGTCCCACGTCCACCTTAAATTCTTCTGTCACACCGACAGCACACCTCACCGCTGTTCTGCTGCCCTCGTACATGTCCTGTATTATTCTAACATACTTCTCTGCCACTCCAGACTTCCGCATGCAGTACCACAGTTCCTCTCTGGGTACTCTGTCATAGGCTTTCTCTAGATCTACAAAGACACAATGTAGCTCCTTCTGACCTTCTCTGTACTTTTCCATCAACATCCTCAAGGCAAATAATGCATCTGTGGTACTCTTTCTAGGCATGAAACCATATTGTTGCTCGCAAATACTCACTTCGGTCCTGAGTCTAGCCTCCACTACTCTTTCCCATAACTTCATTGTGTGGCTCATCAACTTTATTCCTCTATAGTTGCCACAGCTCTGCACATCACCTTTGTTCTTAAAAATGGTCACCAGTACACTTTTCCTCCATTCCTCAGGCATCTTCTCACGCACTAGAATTCTATTGAACAAGCTGGTCAAAAACTCCACAGCCACCTCTCCTAGATGCTTCCATACCTCCACAGGAATGTCATCAGGACCAACTGCCTTTCCATTTTTCATTCTCTTTAATGCCTTTCTAACTTCCCCCTTACTAATCATTGCCACTTCCTGGTCCACCACACTTGCCTCTTCTACTCTCCCTTCTCTATCATTTTCCTCATTCATCAACTCCTCAAAAGTATTCTTTCCATCTACCTAGCACACTGCTGGTACCAGTCAACATATTTCCATCTCTATCCTTAATCACCCTAACCTGCTGCACATCCTTCCCATCTCTATCCCTCTGTCTGGCCAGCCTGTATAGATCCTTTTCTCCTTCTTTAGTGTCCAACCTGCCATACATGTCATCATATGCCTCTTGTTTTGCCTTTGCCACCTCTACCTTTGCCCTGTGTCGCATCTCAATGTATTCCTTTCGCCTCTCCTCGGTCCTCTCAGTGTCCCACTTCTTCTTAGCTAACCCTTTTCCTTGTACGATTTCCTGTACTGTGAGGTTCCACCACCAAGTCTGCTTCTCTCCTTTCCTGCCAGAAGATACACCAAGTACTCTCCTGCCTGCTTCTCTGATCACCTTGGCTGCAGTGGTCCAGTCTTCTGGAAGCTCTTCCCGTCCACCGAGAGCCTGTATCACCTCTTCCCGAAAAGCTGCACAACACTCGTCTCAGCTTCCACCACATGGTTCTCTTCTCTGCCTTTGTCTTCCTAATTTTCCTCCCCACCACCAGAGTCATCTTACACACCACCATCCTATGCTGTCTAGCCACACTCTCCCCTACCACTACCTTACAGTTGGTAACCTCCTTCAGATTACATCGTCTGCACAAGATGTAATCCACCTGTGTCCTTCTACCTCCGCTCTTGTAGGTCACCCTATGTTCATGCCTCTTCTGGAAAAAAGTGTTCACTACAGCCATTTGCATCCTTGTTGCAAAGTCTACCACCATCTGTCCCTCCAAGTTCCTTTCCTGGATGCCGTACTTACCCATCACTTCTTCATCACCCCTATTACCTTCACCAACATGTCCATTACAATCTGCACCAATTACGACTCTCTCTCTGTCTGGGATGCTCAGAACTACATCATCTAGCTCCTTCCAGAATTTCTCTTTCACCTCTAGGTCACATCCTACCTGTGGGGCATAGCCACTAATCACATTACACATAACACCCTCAATTTCAAATTTCAGCCTCATCACTCGATCTGATACTCTTTTCTCCTCCAAGACATTCTTAGCCAACTCTTCTTTTAAAATAACCCCGACTCCATTTCTCTTCCCATCTACACCATGGTAAAATAATTTAAACCCTGCCCCTAAACTTCTAGCCTTACTGCCTTTCCACCTGGTCTCCTGGACACACAATATATCAACCTTTCTCCTAATCATCATGTCAACCAACTCCCGAGATTTTCCTGTCATAGTCCCAACATTCAAAGTCCCCACATTCAGTTCTAGGCTCTGTGTTTTCCTCTTCTCTTTCTGCCGAAGAACCCGCTTTCCACCTCTTCTTCTTCTTCTTCTTTGACTTCGACTTCGACCCACAGTAGCTGAATTTCCAACAGCGCCCTGCAGGTTGACGGCGCCGGTGGCGGACGTTGTTAACCCGGGCCACGACCAATCTGGTATGGAATTCTTTGGATGAACGCTCATATTTGTTTGGCAAGGTTTTAAGCCGGATGCCCTTCCTGACGCAACCCTCTGCATTTATCCGGGCTTGGAACCGGCCTACAGTTTGCACTGACTTGTGCCCCCCATAAGATCCTGTTTAAACTTATCAATACAAAAGACACCTACCCACAACCTAAAATAGTCACACTCCACTATGGCCAAGACCAAAGAGCTGTCAAAGGACACCAGAAACAAAATTGTAGACTGCACCAGGCTGGGAAGACTGAATCTGCAATAGGTAAGCAGCTTGGTGTGAAGAAATCAACTGTGGGAGCAATTATTAGAAAATGTAAGACATACAAGACCACTGATAATCTCCATGCAAGATCTCCCCCCGTGGGGTCCAAATGATCACAAGAACGGTGAGCAAAAATCCCAGAACCACACGGGGGGACCTAATGAATGACCTGCAGAGAGCTGGGACCAAAGTAACAAAGGCTACCATCAGTAACACACTACGCCACCAAGGACTCAGATCCTGTAGTGCCAGACGTGTCCCCCTGCTTAAGCCAGTACATGTCCAGGTCCGTCTGAAGTTTGCTAGAGAGCATTTAGATGATCCAGATGAGGATTGGGAGAATGTCATATGGTCAGATGAAACCAAAATAGAACTTTTTGGTAAAAACTCAACTTCTCATGTTTGGAGGAGAAAGAATACTGAGTTGCATCCAAAGAACACTATGCCTACTGTGAAGCATGGGGGTGGAAACATCATGCTTTGCGGCTGTTTTTCTGCAAAGGGACCAGAACGACTGATCCATGTAAAGGAAAGAATGAATGGGGCCATGTATCGTGAGATTTTGAGTGAAAACCTCCTTCCATCAGCAAGGGCATTGAAGATGAAACGTGGCTGGGTCTTTCAGCATGACAATGATCCCAAACACACAAACCCGGGCAACGAAGGAGTGGCTTCGTGAGAAGCATTTCCAGGTCCTGGAGTGACCTACCCAGTCTCCAGATCTCAACCCTGTAGAAAATCTTTGGAGGGAGTTGAAAGTCTGTGTTGCCCAGCAACAGCCCCAAAACATCACTGCTCTTGAGGAGATCTGCATGGAGGAATGGGCCAAAATACCAGCAACAGTGTGTGAAAACCTTGTGAAGACTTACAGAAACGTTTGACCTCTGACCTCTGCCAACAAAGGGTATATAACAAAGTATTGAGGTGAACATTTGTTTTTGACCAAATACTTATTTTCCACCATAATTTGCTAATAAATATTTAAAAAATCAGACAGTGATTTTCTGGATGTTTTTTTTTCTAATTTTGTCTCCTTCATAAGTGAGGTATACCTATGATGAAAATTACAGGCCTCTCTCATCTTTTTAAGTGGGAGAACTTGCACAATTGGTGGCTGACTAAATGCTTTTTTGCCCCACGGTATCAAAACATAAAAACAGTGTTCAGTCTTAACTTTAACAACAAATGAAGCGTTTTTCCAGACGTATTTCCCCCCCAAATTAGTCAAATTCTAAATTGTCTACTTGAAAGCTTCCAAGTATGTGTAGACTCGGAGGTTAGGACCTAACCTTGTTGTATGTTCAGAGTGATCGAGCATGGTGAAGAGAACCGCATGACCAACCAGAGCGTAGCCATCGTGTTCGGCCCCACATTGCTGAGGCCTGAGACCGACACGTGGAACATGGCGGTCCACATGGTCTACCAGAACCAGATCGTGGAGCTCATCCTGCTGGAGTACGACAACCTCTTTGGCAGGTAGAGGGCGACGGGGAGCGCTGACCATCCGCCGCGATCAAAATCACTCTTTGCACTTTGGACTAGCTTTGCTTTACTTTTTCCAACACTGGATTTAAATTAAGGGACCAAAAAAACCTGCTGAGACCAAGACAAATCCTCGTTGTGGAGGATCCAAGATGAACTTTTAAAGGAACAAAAAGGGAACATGGTTTATTTACTGGAATTTTCACCCAATGGAATTACCTCCAAATTAAATACATGTCAAGCCAATTAAAGATCACATTAAAATAGAAATGGATCCATTAAATTGTGCAACAATTGATTCATTCTATTGTGAAATGTCGTTTTTATCATGACCACTTTATTATTGTTGATGTTTTTATTATTATTACTATAAGTAGGAGTAGTCGTTTTTTTTTTATTACTATTGTTGTATGGCATTTACTGGATAGCAATTTGCCATTTTGACATGTATTTAACAGGATTTTAAAAATGAAAAAAATATATATATTTTAGAGTCTGATGATCCGATTGGTTGCACTTTAGTATGTAGGCATCCTAAAAATAAAAGGCCACTCAGACTATGTCCTTAAATATTTACAGTAAATAAAAATATGTCAATAAAAAGATGCAATGAAATAATAAAACTCCCATAAAATGTCATGAAATAAATATCGATTATATAGAAAAAGCCATGAAATATCATAGGAGAAAATCAGTTAACTGAAAATGCCATTAAATTACATTAAATAGGAATAAAAACAGCCATTAGATAATTCGAAATTCTAGTAGCTGAGTAAAAATTTAATTAAATAAAAAGATGTAATGAAATAATAAAAATGCCATAAAATCAATTTAAATATAATGAAATGAAAATTGATTAAATAAAATGGCCTGTTAATGAAAATGTCACTGATTTAAATAATTAAAATTCCCTTATTGATACAAGTCTTATTAAATAAAAAACACTTTCAATAAAACAAAATGAATAATGTGAAATAAAAATTGATGAAATAAAAATGCCATAAAATGTCATAGAATACAAATTTATTCAATTGAAAATCCATTAAATTATTCAAAATGTAATAAAAGTAAAACAAAGTCTTGTTGCCAATGCCATCATTTCACAATTTAAATGCGTTAATTTTCTATTTAATTGGCTTTGTATGTGTTTAATTTTGTACACACAAAAACATTCCATATCATTCATCTCTTTATTATTTTCTGTTTTTAATTGACAGCTATCAATGAATTGTCATGTTTGCCTGACTCGTCCATTTCAGCTTTAAAACACTTCTCCGAATTCTGTGTACAGTTTTTGTGTGTATGTGTGTGTGTGAAGGGGATTTCAAAGTTGTACTGTACAGAATTTAAATATAAATACATACGAATAATTAATAAAGCCTTGGAGTGTTTAAAAAAAATTTTTAAAAATGGGGCCAGACCAAAAAAGTAATTGTTGTGATTGAGCTAGCACATCAATGTTTTCGCTGCCTGGTCAACAGATGATTGTGACATCATTAAGTATAACATCCTTAAAAGTGTCATTATTAATCATGTCATCTCAAAGTGCTGCTGGCTCTGTCAAACTGCAATAAAAGACCTCTGATGACACATTTGAAAAAGGTCACAGTCAATTTCACTTAATCAAAAACAGTCCAGTTAAAAATCGGTGAGAAGCAATGCAATTTTTTATAGTCTTCCGAGTGTCATACTAGATTGATGAAAAAGAATCATCCAGCATTCAGGCAAATGTTATTTTATATTGTTTACTATTATATTCGACATCCCCTCCAAGGATTTTTCAAAAATTCAGCCCTCGAAGCCTGTTTCATTTAGCAACATGAAATTTGGTAGACATGCCTATCATTGGTAGACCCACAAAAAAAGTCTTTAGAAGCCATGCCCAAAAACACACAGGAGGTCTGCCATTTTGGTTTGAAGTGACAATTTTTGGCTCATTTTAATTATTTCCAATATTCCTTCAAAAAGGAGTCCTAGATCATCCATGTCCAATTGCTACCAAATTTGAAGCACGTATGGATAGTAATTTAGACAGATTCTAAATTACAAAGATTTTGAGTTTGGGTCATTGCGTGTGGGCAGGACGTTGACAAAGTTTGATGACACTACATAAAACAAATAGTAATGAAGGTCATGAATTTTTCAACAAAAATAAGCCCCTTATGCAAGTGTCACTTGGCAATGTGAAAATTGGCAGACATGTCTATCATGAATACACCCACAAAAAAAGTCAAGAACCCACACCATAAAATGAAGGGGAAGTTAGCCATTTTGGTTCGAAACGGCCATTTTAGTCTACTTTTGGTCACTTCTGGGAGTCGTTCTATCATGAATTTTTCAAAAATTCAACCCCCAAACCTAGTGTAATTTAACAACATGAGATTGGTACACATCTATCATGATTAAACGCGCAAAAAGTCTCAAGAAGCCACGCGTAAAAACAGACTGAAAATGTCATCTTGGTTTAATGCAAACTACAGTGCCGTGGAAAAGTATTGGCCCCCTTTTCAAATTCTTATTATTGCATCGTTTCACTACTTTGTTTAAGATCATCAAACAAATGTAAATAGACAACTATAACCCAAGCGAACTTAAAATGCTGTGTTTAAATGCTTTCATTTATTAAGGAAAAAAAACTATTCAAAGTTACCTGGCCCTGTGTGAAAAGGTAATTACCCCCCTTGTTAAATCATGAATTAATTATGGCTAATCACAATTTTTGGTTAATTTTCACTGATCACACCAAGGCTGATTATGTCCAGACCTGTTCAATCAAGAAACCACTCAAACAGAATCTGTCCCGACAAAATCAAGTCGGACAAAAGCTGCAAAAAAATGACACGATCCAAAGAAATTCCAGAACAGTCAAGAAATAAAGTAAGAATATAAGAATTTGAGAACGGGGGCCAATACTTTTTCACGGCACAGTATTTTAGACTCCTTGTAGCTGTTTCCAGGAGTCCTTTGAAGACAGCTGGGTGAGTTTCTTCAATTATTTCCAAATTTAGACCTAGTATACTTTATTTTTTGAAAATTCAGCCCCTGAATCCAATCTAGTGACATTAAGATTTGTTAGACGTGTATCATGAGTAGACACAAAAAAAAAGAAACCACTTCCGGAAAGATGCACACGTCTTCCATTTTGGTTTGAAGCAAACAATCCATGCTACTTTTGGCCATTTCCAGGAATCCTTCAGAGACAAATTCCTCCTTGAGATTTTGTCCAAGATGGAACTTTCCATTCCAGGGATGAAGTCCATTTTTCTTCAATTTTCAAGATACAAGACCCAAGTAAGTATACAGTGGGTACGGAAAGTATTCAGACCCCCTTAAATTTTTCACTATTTGTTATATTGCAGCCATTTGCTAAAATTATTTTAAAAAATGTCTTCAATGTACACACATCACCCCATATTGACAGAAAAAAACGGAATTGTTTAAATTTTTGCAGATTTATTAAAAAAGACAAACTGAAATATCACAGCCATAAGTATTCAAGACCCTTTTCTGTGACACTCATATATTTAACTCAGGTGCTGTCCATTTCTTCTGATCATCCTTGAGATGGTTCTACACTTTCATTGGAGTCTGTGTTTGATTATAGTTATTGGACTTGATTAGGAAAGCCACACACCTGTTTATACAAGACCTTACAACTCACCGTGCATGTCGGAACAAATGAGAATCATGAGGTCAAAGGACCAGCCTGAAGAGCTCAGAGACAGAATTGTAGCAAGGCACAGATCTGGCCAAGGTTACAAAAAAAAATTCTGCTGCACTTAAGGTTCCTAAAAGCTCAGTGGCCTCCATAATCCTTAAATGGAAGACATTTGGGATGACCAGAACCCTTCCTAGAGCTGGCCGTCGGGCCAAACTGAGCAATCAGTGGAGAAGAGCCTTGGTGAGAGAGGTAAAGAAGAACCCAAAGATCACTATGGCTGAGCTCCAGAGATGCAGTCAGGAGATGGAGAAAGTCAACCAACCAAGTCTAGAAAGTCAACCATCACTGCAGCCCTCCACCAGTCGGGGCTTTATGGCAGAGTGGCCTGACGGAAGCCACATGCAAGACACATGAAAGCCTGCAGGGAGTTTGCTCAAAAACACCTGAAGGACTCCAAGATAGTGAGAAATAAGATTATCTGGTCTGATAAGACCAAGATAGAATTTTTTGGCCTTAATTCTAAGGTGTATGTGTGGAGAAAACCAGGCACTGCTCATCACCTGTCCAATACAGTCCCAATAATGAAGCGTGGTGGTGGCAGCATCATGCTGTGTGGGAGTTTCTCTGCTGCAGGGACAGGACGACTGGTTGCAATCGAAGGAAAGATAAATGCGGCCAAGTACAGGGATATCCTGGACGAAAACCTTCTCCAAAGTGCTCAGGACCTCAGGTTGGGCCGAAGGTTCACCTTCCAACAAGACAATGACCCTAAGCACACAGCTAAAATAATGGAGTGGCTTCAGAACAACTCCATGACTGTTTTTGAAGGGCCCAGCCGGAGCCCTGACTTAAACCCAATTGAGCTGAAAATTGAGAGACTGAAAATGGCTGTCCACCAACGTTCACCATCCGACCTGACAGAACTGGAGAGGATCTGCAAGGAGGAATGGCAGAGGATTCCCAAATCCAGGTGTGAAAAACGTGTTGCATCGTTCCCCAAAAGACTCATGGCTGTATTAGCTCAAAAGGGTGCCTCTACTAAATACTGAGCAAAGGGACTGAATACTTATGGCTGTGTGATTTCAGTTTTTCTTTTTTAATAAAGTGGTGTGTGTATATTAATGAGGGAAAAATGAACTTAAATGCAAATGGCTGCAATATAAAAGTGGAAAATGTAAGGGGGTCTGAATACTTTCCTTACCCACTGTACATTCATGTGCTGTCAAGTACATGCCAAAACAACAGGAGGTGCCAAGACCATTTAAGACAGTTTTTTTTAGCTAATTAAACCTAAAGAAAGTCTTGTTTATTACCTTTTACTCTTAAATATTGTATTTATTTTCGTGTTAAATTTTAACAAATCTTTCATAATTACCCCATCTACAGACGTCGACTATTAGCATCATTAGCTTAACCACCAACTCCTCTACACCAGTACTCAGCTGTCACTCTAAAAGTTGAATTAAAAGTACTAAAAATAAAATAAAATGCACTTGTATAACAGTTTAACCCTGGAAAACTTTCTAATGGGAATGTTGTTGTTTTTTTTTTGATGCGTGCGCAAACTTCATAAAGGCGGACGATATCTAGCCATTGAGCCCTCGAATGACACCCTATCCTCGATTTATTGTATCTTTCAAACAAGTTGAGCTGTTCACATGTAACACATTTTTAAATTTAGCCTCTGATGTTATTTGCTAACCCTCAAAACTGATCACAAATTTGGCTTTCTAACCGCTACATTTAGCGTGGTTAGCTTATCCACCAGCTCTTCTGCGCCAACACTTTGGGGGTGGCTGTAAGAGTTTGACTTTTAAAATGACTACTGGGATTTTATTGTCTTTCGCTGCATTTTTTTTTTATTATTATTACGACGATGATATGAAGTCGTTTAATAACTCATTTATTTTTACAGGCTGGCCGATGAGAGAGGAAGGCATCTCGAGTTTTCACTCTTATCACAATTAACACTTTGAACCGGTGAGTGGCAACACAACAGTATCAGCATTTGTTCATTAGCACTAAAAAAGCAAACAGATGACGCTCGATTGCTTTTATGATTTTTAAAAAAAAAAAATTCTTGTCTTTGTCGAGGTCAAGCCAGCCGAGAATAAATGCTAACCGTATTCCGTGGCTAATTATTCCTAAAGGAGTATGCTGACCTGCCACTATTTAACACCTGCACGTACTGCACAAATTACAAAAGAGAAATTAGAAAGTGTTGGAAAGGTTAAAAGAAAAAAAAGATTCTTCACAAAATAATTTTTTTGGGTGGAGCTCTCAAATACCTCCTTAGCCCTTTGAAGCGCCAGTCAAGCAGTGGCTTGGGTTCATTAATGAGGCTAGTTAGCGACACGGCTAATTTTTATGCTCAGCTGTTGGGCTAAAAGTCAGAGTTGAATTTATCATCTTCATATACAGTGGTGTGAAAGTGTTTGCCCCCTTGCTGATTTATTTTTTTTTGCATGTTTTGCATGCAGTTTTTAAATGTTTTTTTATTATGGGAGAGAAAAAATCCAAACTTACATGGCCCTGTGTGAAAAAGTAATTGCCCCTGTTAAAAAATAACTAGTTTATCATACTTGAATTCAATTTCTCCAGCCACACCTAGACCTGATACTGCCGCACCTGTTCTCAAGCAAGAAATCACTTAAATAGGACCTGCCTGACAAAGCGAAGTAGACCAAAAGATCCTCAAAAGCTCGACATCATGCTGAGATGTAAAGAAATTCAAGAACAAATGAGAGAGAAAGTAGTTTAGATTTTTCAGTGTGGAAAAGGTTATAAAGCTATTTCTAAAGATTTGGGACTCCATTGAGAGCCATTATCCACAAATGGCGAAAACATAGAACAGTTGTGAACCTTCCCAGGAGTGGCCGGCCGACCAAAATTACCCCAAGAGCACAGTGACGACTCATCCAAGAGGTCAAAAAAGACCCCACATCATCATCCAAAGAACAGCAGGCCTCACTTGCCACAGTGAAAGTCAGTGTTCAATACTACACATAAGAAAGAGACTTGGCAAAAATGGCCTGCATGGCAGAGCTCCAAGAGGAAACCCACTGCTGACCACAAAGAACATTAAGGCTCGTCTCAATGTTGCCAGAAGACATCTTGCTGATCCCCAAGACATTTGGGAAAATACCCTGACAAAACAAAAGTTGAACTTTTTGGAATGTGTATGTCCCATCTGGCGTAAAAGTAACACCACATTTCAGAAAAAGAACATCATACCAGCAATAAAATATAGTGGTGGTAGTGTGATGGCCTGGTGCTGTTTTGCTTTTTCAGGACCTGGAAAACTTGCTGTGATAAATGGAACCTTGAGTTCTGCTGTCTACCAAAAAAAATCCTAAAGGAAAATGTCCGCCCATCTGTTCGTGACCTCAAGCTGAAACGAACTTGGGTTCTGCAGCGGGACAATGATCCAAAACACACCAGCAAGTCCACCTCTGAATGGCTGAAGAAAAACAAAATGAAGACTTTAGAGTGGCCTTGTCAAAGTGCTGACTTGAATCCTATTGAGATGCTGTGGCATGACTTTAAAAAGGCGGTTCATGCTTGAAAACCCTCCAATGTGGCTGAATTCCAACAATTTTGCAAAGATGAGTGGGCTAAAATTCCTCCACAGCGCTGTAAGAGACTCATTGCACATTAACACAAACGCTTAATTGCAATTGTTGCTGCTTAGGGCGGCCCAACCAATTATTCGCTTTAGGGGCCAATCACTTTTTCACACAGGGCCAGATAGCTTTTTTTTTTTCTTTTTCTCCCTTAATCATCCATCCATCCATTTTCTGAACCGCTTCTCCTCACTAGGGTCGCGGGCGTGCTGGAGCCTATCCCAGCTGTCATCGGGCAGGAGGCTGGGTACACCCTGAACTGGTTGCCAGCCAATCGCAGGGCACATACATACAAACAAACAACCATTCGCACTCAGAGTCATGCCTACGGGCAATTTAGAGTCTCCAATTAATGCATGTTTTTGGGATGTGGGAGGAAACCGGAGTGCCCGGAGAAAACCCACGCAGGCACGGGGAGAACATGCAAACTCCACACAGGCGGGGACGGGGATTGAACCCCGCACCTCAGAACTGTGAGGCTGACGCTCTAACCAGTCGGCCACCGTGCCGCTTCCCTTAATCATAAAAACCTTAATTTAAAAACTGTATTTTGTGTTTACTTGTTTTTTCTTCGACTAATATTTAAATTTGTTTGATGATGGGAAACATTTAAGTGTGGCAAACATGCAAAAACATAAGAAATCAGAAAGGGGGCAAATACTTTTCACACCATTGTAGTCTATACATATGTCAGTCTTATACTGCCCCTCGGTGGCCAAGGCGCACACACCAGAAGGAGCAGCCACGATCTCCACTGAATTAAACCAAAAAATGTGGCAAAAACTGTTTAATTTTTCACATTTTATGTTATTTATTTGTTATATAATATAACACAGTATTCTTTTCCTGATTTTAAAAAAAAAAAAAAAAAAACATTGCAAAAAAAAAAAATTACCTTTTTTTGGGGAGGCCGGAACTAATTCATTGTATTGCCATTAATTTCAATGTGGAAAGATGATTTGACATTTGCGTGTTTTGAGTTACAGGAGTGGTCATGGAACAAATGAAACTCAAATCTCAAGGCACCACTGAATTTCACAAGCCACTGTAAACACTGAGTTTAAATACGGGAAATGAAAGAAATACTTAAATAATGATTCCGTTAAAATTTATTCCACATAAAAGTTTAATAAGATTTGTATTACATTTTTAAAACAAAGTCATAGTCATGAGTATGTGTTAGTACATTTTGTATTTATTTTTATTCATTTATCCCATTGAATGATTGGTTAATTGTTGTACTGCAAGTAATAAAATACAAAAGTTTGATATATACAATAAACTTTATGTATGGTTTTCTTTTCATCATATCAAATAATTGGATAATCATTCTTTTAATTAATTTAAATAATGAAATTACAAATAGATAATGAATTATTATTGTATTATTAAAATGAACTATTGTATGTTACAAGACCATTTTAACTTTTTATTTATTTATTTATTTTATTTTTTTTAACCTCCTCTACAAATGACCTGGACTATTTTTGTGTTTTGAAAAGTTTGCCCACCCCTATTTTACAGTCTAAATATAACCCAAACTATGACCCCCAAAACAGTTAATCATTTCAAAAAATTTTACAGCATTACAACACTACATTACCAGTAATTAATTTTGGTGAAAATACATCAGACGTGCCCATGTACATGAGTTCAAGACTTGCTTCCACAACCTATAGGCTAAACTTAGCTCCTCGCTGTCCTACAAAGCTTGTCTCTGTTGAGATGTCACCTTCACTATTTTATGAAAGTTGACTAAAATTTTTCTTTATTGATTTTGTTTTAACAAATCACATCCCAGTGTATTTTGACAAAGAATAGTATCGTGACTACTATCAGATGACAGAAATTTGCCAAAAATGTAGTTTGATCATCACAAAGGAATCAATTCATTGAGACTTGTAGCTCGCCTTTGTAGAATTTTCATTTGAGTCACGGGCTCTTGTGAAAAAGCGCTGCTGTGCTATCAAAACAGCTTCCAGTGGCTTCAGTTTTTTGGCGCGTTCGTTCGGCGTTAGCTTGTCGTAGTTAGCATGTTTCGTCTGGTAGTGCCTCTTAATAATAAATTCTTTGAAAACAGCCACAGTCACTTGGCAAATTAGACAGACACAGTTGTTTCGTATGTCAGTGAAAAAATCCACTCCTCCTGGACACGGCGGCCCTCGTTGTCAACTTTCCTCTTTTTAGTTTCAGTTGCCATTTTAGAAATGGGCTAAAAACATACCACAGGGGTAAAAGTTCACACAGGGGTCACGCGACGAGAATGCAGCCACAGGTCTACTGCCACCCTCTGGTGCAATATAAAACGACTTTTTTTGGTATGTGTGTATTGTTTACTGTGGTAAACTGTGCTGGAGGGCCACATATGATTGATTTTATGACATGATGCTTTGGGCCGGAGGAAATTTGGACACGGGCCGGATTTGGCCCGCGGGCCGGACTTTGGGCATGCCTGCTATAGACTGACACGTTGACATTTAGCCAGCAAGTTTTTTCTGTTAAAACAACAAAATGTAGTGATGGCGTGACCTTTGTGTGTGTGTTTCCTTCGTGGCTCATTTAGAGAGGGGTGGTGTGTATGTGTGTTGACCTTTGCAGAGACTCCACCAGCGCAGAAGGAAAGAAAAATGTGCTCGTTTACTCCCAAGTTCCTCAAATCAAGCAGGCAAAAGGTCTATATCAGCATTTAAAAAAAAAAATGGTGCTACGATACCTAACTTGAGTATTGATGTTATTGTGGATCAAGGAAGTTTCTACCTACCCAATGTCGATTTGAACCCAATATATATTCTCTATATATGCATGTTTATACATTATCTGTATGGGTGTGTGTGTGTATATATTGTATATTTGTGAGATATATGTGTGGATATACAGTGCCATGAAAAAGTATTGGCCCCCTTCTCAAATTCTTATATTTTTGCATAGTTTCCCCACTTAAATGTTTAACATCATCAAACAAATGTAAATATCAGACAAATATAACCCAAGTGAACTTAAAATTACTTGGCCCTGTGTGAAAAAGTAATTACCCCCCTTGTTAAATCATGAATTAATTGTGGCTAATCACAATTTCTGGTTAATTGTCACTGATCACACCCAAGCCTGATTATCTCCAGACCTGTTCCATCAAGAAACCACTCAAACAGAATCTGTCCCGACAAAGTCAAGTCGGATAAAAGTTCTAAAAAAGCTGCAACAAAATAATAAATTAATTGACATTTAAGAGCCTGGAAAGGGTTACAAAAGCAATTTCTAAAGCTTTAGGATTCCAGCGAACCATAGGGAGAGCCATTATCCTCACATGGAGAAAACATGAAACAGTGGTGAACCTTCCCAGGAGTGGCCAGCCTACAAAAAGTTCCCCAAGAGAATAGCAATGACTCATCCAGGAGGCCACAAAGGAAGTCAGGACAACTTCTAAAGAATTGCAGGCCTGCCTTGCCTCAGTTAAGGTCAGTGTTCATGACACAAGAATAAGGAAGAGACTGGGCAAAAAAGGCATCCATGGCAGAGTTCTAAGGCGAAAACCACTGCAGAGCAAAAAGAATATAAAGGCTTGTTGTACTTTTGATTCCCAAGACTTTTGGGAGAATATTATAGGGACTGCAAGTTGAGCTTTTTGGAAGGTGTGTGTCTTGTTGCATCTGGCGTAAAGCATTTCAGAAAAAGAACAACATACCAACAGTCAAACAATGGTGGCGGTAGTGTGAGTGTCTTGGGCTGCTTCGCTCCTTCAGGACCTGGAGAACTTGCTGTGATTGATTAGAACCATGAATTCTGCTCTTTAAGCAAAAATCCGGAAGGAGCATGTTCAGCCATGAGTTTATCACCTCAAGGTGAAGCGCACTTGGGTTCTGTAGGAGGATAACGATCCAAAACACACCAGAAAGTCAACAAAACAAAATGGTTTTGGAGTGGCCTAGTCAAAGTTCAGACTTGAAGCCGATTGAAATGCAGTGACATGACCTTAAAAAAGCCGTTCATGCTCAAAACCCCTCCATTTTTGCTGAATTCAAACAATTCTCATTGCCAGTTATAGAAAACGCTTGATTTCAGTAGTTGCTGCTGAGGATGGCCCAACCAGTTATAAGGTTTAGGGGGCCATTAACTTTTTCCACATAGGGCCAGGTAACTTTGAATAATTTTTTTTCCTCAATAAATGAAATCACCATTTTAAAAACAGTATTTTAACTTGTCTATTTACATTTGTTTGATCTTCAAGTAGGGAAACGATGCAATAATCTAAGAATTTGCAAAGGGGGGCAATACATATTGTGTATTTGTGTGATATATATATATATATATACCGTATATCATGATTCTGGATGCTTCAATACATATAATAATGCATAATTTGCATGAAAGGAAGTGAAAATAAGACGTGTGACAAAGTTGAAGAATCTTGTCACTGTCCTTTTTCCTTGTCGTCTTCAGTCTTCACATTATCCTCGCCGCCTCCAGCAGGGAAATATTTTCTTCCTCGACAACACGGCAGCGCTCGTCTATCGGCCAACACTTTTGAGGCTTTGCTGTGCGTCTCACATTTGATTCAGCGAAACAACAGCGTTCTGATGATGTCTCCTTTGTTGCGCCGCCATTATGCCGTTTTTGTGCTCAGATCACACACACACAAACGCACTGACTCCCTTTTTAGTTCTCAAATTCCCTCCAAGCCTTCTGGTGTTACTTGTCCCTCCGCTCTGATTCTAATCAGAGGAATTAATGACCCGGCGTGGCCACGACGCCTGATATGAAGCAAAACAATGGACTGTCATGCAATGTCATTTTGGCTCACTAAATGAAATGTGCATACAATGATGTGGAGGACATCTTGGGAGACATTCATCTTGATCTTGGCAAATTGACGCGTTTGCATCTCGTTAACGTCCAACCTATCGTGTGGAACGGCATTAATGTTACTTACTCATCTTCTGCATTGCAGGCTTTTCTCTGCCTGTACAGTAAGTGTGCCAATACTTTTGTCTGCTGGCATACATCTTTGAGGTGCCTCAATACCTTTGTCCACATTTTCTTCGTTTCACTTCGTAGGTGTCCCAGTGCTTTTGTCCAACCTCATTTCTCCTCTTCCTTTACATGTCTCAATACCTTTGTTCAAACTCCACGTTCTTCCCGATTTCCGCTCGAGTTGGTGTTCCAATGTTTGCTCAAGCTTCACATTTTCTCCCCATTTTGTAACTTCCTGCAGGTGTCCCAATACTTTAGTCCACATTTTCTTTGCTTTCTATAGGTGTCCATATAGTATCATCTAACTCCAAACCAACGTGCACAGTTTAAGTGTGCTCGTAAAGAAGCCGTCAGGAGACACTGGATTTCGCGTCTTTGCGCACACGTTTCCCATTCAGAGAGAAAAGACGACTTCATTAAAAAACAAACCTGCATTGAGCATTCACAGCGCGGCCGCCTGGCACCAAATCAGCGCACGTGAGTTTTTAGCAGTATATTGATTGAATAAAGAGAGAAGAAAAAGCTGCAAATCCACTCGTTCGTTTTTTCCCCCCTCCATCATAACAACGGGATTTTCGGCCAGGAAGGGGGATTTACATCTGTTACACAACACACACACACACACGTATACACCACGCAGTCGCTTATCATTCAAACATGCGTGTGATGCGCATGTAAGCAAGACACTGTGGAGGAGGCAATCCAAATAATTCAAAACAATGTCGACTGGTGAATAAACGGCACAGATAACTCACGTCTGTTTGTGGATCCGTGTGTGTGCGCCTGTGTGGTGAAGTCACCCTGCATTAATAATGTCCATATGCATCATAAACATATTACATATGTACAATGTTGTTGAATGTTGTTTTTTGACCGCCAGCAAAAATGATAATGTCATATACGGTATTGTGTTTTGGACCTCATTAAATTGTGCAGGTGTACGTCATAAATTGACGTGTTAAAGCCAAAATAAGTTAAGTCTGGTCTTGAATTCAACCGGTTTTTGGATAACTGGGGTCTTTAATTGAACATTTGTAGGGTAAATCTGATCCTTAACTCACCCTATTGATCAGTAATTTTGATCTTTTGTTGGATAAGTTTGTAACTCTACCTATTTTTGGTAAGTTTGGTCTTTAATGCAACCTCTTTTTTGAGTAAGTTTGGTCTTTAACTCAAACTTGTAGTGGGTATGTTTGGTCTTTAACTGTTGCCTGTTGTTCGATCACTGGTCTAGCTCAACCTTTTTTGGGACAAGTTTTGTCTTTAACTCAACCTGTTGCTTGATAAGGTTGGTCTTTAACTAAAGGTTTTGTTCAGTTAGCATGTATGCCTCACAATTCTCAGGTTGGGGTAAGAACCAATCAAAACATGATGTATGTCGATGTTACATTTTTTTTCTCCAATCAGATTTCAGCCGCCGTGTTTCCATGTCAATGTAATCTGCCCAAAGCCTTCACAATCAGTTGTGCTGGCCCACGTAACTTCAACTACGAAGCAATTAAATTGGAATGTTTAGACTGGACGCAAAAGCAGGTGGAGGCTGAGAGGTTGTGATCAGAATCAGAATTTTTATTTGCCAAGTATGTCCAAAAAAACACAAGGAATTTGTCTCCGGTAGTTGGAGCCGCTCTAGTACGACAACAGACAGTCAATTGACAGAGAACACTTTTGAGACATAAAGACATTGACAAAAAAAAAAACAGTCACTGAGCAATAAAGGGTTGCTAGTTGTCTGGTAATGGTAATGCCACTTTTTTTTATTTATTTATTTATTTTTTTGACAATTGTGCAAAAGATGCAGAGTCCTCTAGCACTTAGAGCAGTTCAAATGACTAATATTGCAATAGTCCGGTGCAATGACCATTGTGCAAAGGGTGCCGAGACTTCAAGGAGTGTATGCAGTTTAAAGTGACGAGTAGCGCGATAATCTGGGACAATGTTGATTGTGCAAATGTTGCAGATACTCCTCAATCAGTGTGCAAATGGAGCAGATGCTACTCTGGCATGAGTGGCCAGTATTGGTCAACAACAGATATGCAGGTAGTGCAGCGTGGCGAGACAACTACAGTGAGTGCACGAGTAATATATAATTGGCCCCACAGAAATGTGACAACGAACTCAAGTCAAAAAATTGCCAGCATGTTGTAATGGAATTGTAGGTTTGGTGTTTAAGAAGTTGATCGCAAGAGGAAAGAAGCTGTTGGAATGTCTGCTAGTTCTAGTATGCATTGATCGGTAGCGCCTACCTGAGGGAAGGAGCTGGAAGAGCTGGTGACTGGGATGTGGAGGGTCCAAGAGGATTTTGCACGCTCTTGTCTTAGTTGTGGCAGCGTGCAAGTCCTCAAGGGTGGGTAGGGGGGTACCGACAATCCTTTCAGCAGTTTTGATTGTCCGTTGCAGTCGGAGTTTGTCCTTTTTTGTAGCAGCACCAAACCAGACTGTCATGGAAGAACACAGGACTGATTCGATGACCGCTGTGTAGAACTGCCTCAGCAGCTCCTGTGGCAGGCCGTGCTTTCTCAGAAGCCGCAGGAAGTACATCCTCTGCTGGGCCTTTTTGATGACGGAGTTGATGTTGGTCGCCCACTTCAGGTCCTGAGAGACTGTAATTCCCAGGAACTTGAAGGTATTGACGGTTGACACAAGGCAGCTGGACAACGTGAGGGGCAGCTGTGGTGAAGGATGCCTCCTAAAGTCCACGATCATCTCTACAGTCTTGATCGTGTTCAGCTCCAGGTTGTGTCGACCGCACCGCAGCTCCAGCCGCTCCACTTCCTGTCGATATGCAGACTCGTCACCGTCCTTGATGAGGCCGATGACAGTGGTGTCATCTGCAAACTTCAGGAGTATGACAGCCGGGTGCGTTGAGGTGAAGTTGTTCGTGTCGACAGAGAAGAGCAGCGGAGAGAGGACACAACCTTGGGGTTCCCCAGTGCTGATTCTGCGTGTGGATGAGGTGGTCTCTCCCAGCCTCACCTGCTGTGTCCTGCCCATCAGGAAGCTGTAAATCCACTGGCAGATGGCAGGTGAGACGCTGAGCTGGAGAAGCTTCGATGAAAGGAGTTCAGGGATGATGGTGTTGAACACTGAGCTGAAGTCCACGAACAGGATCCTCGCGTAGGTCCCTGCACTGTCAAGGTGTTCTAGGATGAAGTGCAGTCCCATGTTGACTGCATCATCCGCAGACGTGTTCGCTCGGTAGGCAAACTGCAGGGAGTCCAGCTGGGGACCTGTGACGCTCTTGAGGTGCTCCAGCACGAAACGTTCAAAGGACTTCATAACCACAGATGTCAAGGCGACAGGCCATTTAGACCCAAGATTGCAGGTTTCTTGGTGACTGGAATGATGGTGGAGCGTTTGAAACAGGATGGTACTTTGCACAGTTCCAGAGATCTATAGAAGATCTGAGTGAAGACTGGCGCGAGTTGGTCCATGCAGACTTTGAGGAAGGATGGGGACACATGGTCTGGGCCTGCCGCTTTGTTAATCTTTTGTCGTTTGAAGATGCGTCTCACATCCTGTTCACGGATGGTGAAAAGTTTATTGAAATAAGGGGAATGGAGATGGTCCTTGAGATGTGCTGGGGGGGTTGTTGAGGCAGAAAACGTGTGGCAGGCGGTGATGAGGACGGGTGGCTGGCTTGGGAGCGTGGTGGCAGAAAACCACTGGACGAGGAACACGGAGGGAACATGCAGGAGAAGCTTCAATACTCTGCCGAGCGTTTCCGGGATCTGGCAGGCTTTTATTCAAGTGATGATGAGGGCTGATTGATGACGGGTGCACGGCCGAGGTGGTGCTGATTACTGTGAAGAGAGAGAGAGAGGCGAGAGGAGCGCAAAGCGCCAACCAGGCTCCAACAAAAGGACTGCAGGGCACAGCTCATGATAGGAACCTTGTGGAAAACAAAAATAAAAACAATGCAGTGATTTGCAAACCCATTTCAACCTATGTTCAATCGAATACACTACAAAGACAAGATATGTAATGTGCAAAGCTGGTAAATGTTGTTTTTTGTTTGCAACAGCTTCCCAAAAAGCTGGGACAGGGGCATGTTTACCACTGCGTTAAATCACCTTTCCTTTTAACAACACTCAATAAGCATTTGGCAACCGAGGACACTAATGTGCAACTTGAGTTGCTCAACAGACCAGGGTCTCCGTTGTCGTATTTTTCGCTTAATAATGCCCCACACTTATTCAATGGGAGACATACAGTGGGTACGGAAAGTATTCAGACCCCCTTCAAATTGTCACTTTTTTATATTACAGCCATTTGCTAAAATCATTTAAATTCTTTTTTCTCCCTCATTGTGTACACACAGCACCCCATATTGACAGAAAAAATTGAATTGTTGAAATCTTTGCAGATTTATTAAAAAAGAAAAACTGAAATATCACACAGCCATAAGTATTTAGTATATTTAGTAGAAGCACCCTTTTGAGTTAATACAGCCACGGGTCTTTTTGGGAATGATGTAACAAGTTTTTTACACCTGGATTTGGGGATCATCTGCCATTCCTCCTTGCAGATCCTCTCCAGTTCTGTCAGGTTGGATGGTGAACATTGGTGGGAAGCCATTTTCAGGTCTCTCCAGAGATGCTCAATTGGGTTTAAATCAGGGCTCTGGCTGGGCCATTCAAGAACAGTCACGAAGTTGTTCTGAAGCCACTCCATTATTTTAGCTGTGTGCTTAGGGTCATTGTCTTGTTGGAAGGTGAACCTTCGGCCCAACCTGAGGTCCTGAGCACTCTGGAGAAGGTTTTCGTCCAGAATATCTCTGTACTTGGCCGCATTCAGCTTTCCTTCGATTGTAACCAGTCTCCCTGTCCCTGCAGCTGAAAAACACCCCCACAGCATGATGCTGCCACCACCATGCTTCACTGTTGGGACTGTATTGGACAGGGGATGAGCAGTGCCTGGTTTTCTCCACACATGCCACTTAGAATTAAAGCCAACAATTTCTATCTTGGTCTCATCAGACCAGAGAATCTTATTTCTCACCATCTTAGAGTCCTTCAGGTGTTTTTTTGTTTTTGTTTTTTTTAGCAAACTCCATGCGGGCTTTCATGTGTCTTGCACTGAGGAGAGGCTTCCATCAGGCCGCTCTGCCATAAAGCCCCGAGTGGTGGAGTGCTGCAGTGATGGGTGACTTTCTAAAACTTTCTCCCATCTCCCGACTGCATCTCTGGAGCTCAGCCACAGTGATCTTTGGGTTCTTCTTTACCTCTCTCACCAAGGCTCTTCTTCCCCGATTGCTCAGTTTGGCCGGAGGGCCAGCTCTAGGAAGGCTTCTGGTCGTCCCAAACGTCTTCCATTTAAGGACTATGGAGGCCACTGTGCTCTTCGGAACGTTAAGTGTCACAAACAATGTTTTGTAACCTTGGCCAGATATGTGCCTTGCCACAATTCTGTCTCTGAGCTCTTCAGGAAGTTCCTTTGACCTCATGATTGTCATTTGCTCTGACATGCACTGTGAGCAGTACGGTCTTATATAGACAGGGGTGTGGCTTTCCTAATCAAGTCCAATCAGTATAATCAAACAGAGCTGGACTCCAATGAAGGTGTAGAACCATTTTAAGGATGATCAGAAGAAATGGGCAGCATCCAAGTTAAATATATGAGTGTCACAGCAAAGGGTCAGAATACTTATGGCTGTGTGATATTTCTGTTTTTCTTTTTTTAATAAATCAGCAAAGATTTCAACCATTGGGTTTTTTTCTGACAATATGGGTGCAGTGTTTACAGTAATGAGGAAAAATTAACTTAAATTATATATATATATATATATATCAAAGAGTGAAAGATTTAAGGGGGTCTGAAAGGTTTCAGTACCCACTGTATCTGGACTGCTGGCAGGCCAGTCTAGTACTTGCACTCTTTTACTATGAAGCCACGCAGATGTGCAGAATGTCGCTTGGCATTGTCTTGTGGAAATAAACAGGGATGTCCCTGAAGAAGACATTGCTCGGAGAGCAGCATATGTTGCTCCAAAACCTGTATGTACCTTTCAGCATTAATGGTGCCTTCACAGATGTGCAAGTTACCCATACCATAGGCACTAACACAACCCCATACCATCACAGATGCTGGCTTTTGAATTTTGCGGTAATAACAATCCAGATAGTCCTTTTCCCCTTTCCCCCGGAGGACTCATTTCCAAAAACAATTTGAACTGTGGACTCGTCAAACCACAGGTCACTTCTCCACTTTTCATCAGTCCATCTCAGATGAGCTCGGGCCCAGAGAAGGCAGCTGACAGCATTTCTGGGTGTTGTTGATACTGGATATGGCTTTCGCTTTGCGTGGTAGTTTTAATTTGCATATTTAAATGTAGCAACAAACTGTTTTCACTGATAATGGTTTTCTGAAGTGTGCTTGAGCCCACGTGGCAATATCCTTTACACGATGCCGGTTTTTAATGCAGTGCCACCTGGGGGATCGAAGGTCACGGGCGTTCAATGTTGGTTTATAGCCTTGATGCTTACGTGCAGACATTTCTTTTGATATTATAGACCATAGATGATGAAATCCATAAATTCCTTGCAATTGTACGGTAATAAATATTCTTAAACTGTTGGACTATTTGCTCAAGCAGTTGTTCACACAGTGGTGAAAGACAACTGAGCCTTTCAGGGATGCTCCTTTTATACCCAATTAGAACACTTATCTGTTTCCAATTAACCTGTTCACCTGTGGAATGTTACAAACGGGTGTTTGTTTGTTTTTTTAGCTTTCCTCAACTTTCCCAGTCTTTTGTTGCCCTGTCCAAGCCTTTCGGAATGTGTTGCAAGCATGAAATTCAAAATGAGATATCTGCAAAAAAAACAACAACAACAAAAAAACCATTAATATTCATCAATTTGAACCTTAAATATCTTGTCTTAGCAGTGTGTTCAATTGAACATATATTGACAGGATTTACACATCATTTTATTCTGTTTTTATTTGTTTTATTCAACATCCCAACTTCAGTGGTATTTGGGTTTATATATTAGCAATGGGACTGTTTCTTTAACCTATCGCATATCAAAATTGCCTCACAATTACATCAGCATTGTTCCGTCCTCTGCATGGTTGCCATCCATCCATCCAGCCATTTTCTACCGCTTATCCGAGGTCGGATCGCAGGGGCAGTAGCTTTAGCAGGGACGCCCAGACTTCCCTCTCCCCAGCCACTTCCTCCAGCTCTTCCGGGGGGATCCCGAGGCGTTCCCAGGCCAGCCGAAGGATGTAGTCTCTCCAGTGTGCCCTCGGTCGTCCCCGGGAATTGAGGTGGTCTTCGAAGTATTCTCCCCACCGGCTCACAACGTCCGGAGTCGAGGTCAGCAGCGCCCCTTCCCCAATATACAGAGTGTTGATGGTGCACTACTTCCCCCTCCTGAGACGCCGGATGGTGAACCAGAATTTCCTCGAAGCCATCCGGAAGTCTTTCTCCATGGCGTCACCGAACTCCTCCCATGCCCGAGTTTTTGCTTCAGCGACCACCAAAGCTCCATTCCGCTTGGCCAGCCGGTACCCATCAGCTGCCTCAGGAGTCCCACATGCCAAAAAGGCCCGATAGGACTCCTCCTTCAGCTTGACGGCATCCCTCACCGTTGGTGTCCACCAACGGGTTAGGGGATTGCCGCCACGACAGGCACCAACTACCTTACGGCCACAGCTCCAGTCGACCGCCTCAGCAATGGAGGCGCGGAACACGGTCCACTCGGACTCGATGTCCCCCGCCTCCCCCGGAACATGAGCAAAGTTCTGTCGGAGATGGGAGTTGAAACTCCTTCTGACAGGGGATTCCGCCAGACGTTCCCAGCAGACCCTCACAATACGTTTGGGCCTGCCACGTCGGACCGGCATCTTCCCCCACCATCGGAGCCAGCTCACCACCAGGTGGTGATCAGTTGACAGCTCCGCCCCCCTCTTCACCCGAGTGTCCAAGACATGCGGGCGCAAGTCCGATAACACGACCACAAAGTCGATCATCGAACTGCGACCTCGGGTGTCCTGGTGCCAAGTGCATGTGTGGACACCCTTATACTTGAACATGGTGTTCGTTATGGACAATCCGTGATGAGCACAGAAGTCCAATAACAGAACACCGCTCGGGTTCTGATCGGGGGGGCCGTTCCTCCCAATCACGCCCTTCCAGGTCTCACTGTCATGGTTGCTCAGAGCAAAACTGTTTGTCTAGCAAAATATCTTTAGCGATCTGCACACATTAATACATTAGAATGAGATATTGTGAGCTATCCTTTTTGTGTTTTATTAATGGTTTGCGTAATTGTGATGTGAGAGCATGACCATTTTTTTATGGGCTCACCACATATTGGCTGGCGACTATTCCAGGGTGTACCCCATCTCTCACCCAAAGTCACCTGGAACAAACTCCAGCTCACCCGCCACCCTAGTAAGAACCAGCAGCACTATAGAAAATGGATGGCTAACAGGACGGCATTGTCAGACTTTTGGCCGACTTCCTCGCCCACATCGCGACACGATTGCAAATTTGGCTTGTAAATGAGTCACGCTGGAGGAAAAGCGGAGTCACAGCGGAATGACGGATGCTGTCCAGCCGCTTCTGCCGCAGCCATATTGTTTTGGGACAGGAGACGGGGACAACGGTCATAAAGTGAAAAATAGCATCTGTCTGTGAGAAGAGCACACAGGTGGAGAAAGTGTCTGCAGCATCAGCAAATATTTTTGGAGCGTGGCGGGAGGAAATAGGAGTGTTATTCCTGCATCTGTTTGTTTTGTTCTTTTTCACCACTTTTATTACTTTCATCCGTCACTTTGTTAGAATCCCCGCAAAACAGTCGTCAGGATCACAACTCATGACTTTTGGTTTTACGCTTATGGGAGCGTCTTATTTTTTTCCCCCAATAAGCATCCCAATACTTTTGTCCAAACTCCACACTTTCACTTTCTGTGTGTCCCAATACTTTTGTCTAGATACCACATTTTCGCTTCCTGTGTGTTCCAATACTTTTGTCTAGATACCACATTTTCGCTTCCTGTGTGTTCCAATAGTTTTGTCCAAACTCCACATTTTTGACTGTCTCCTATGTTGATTAAATCTATTGATTTGACGGAAACATCCCATTTTCATGGGTTACTTTGACATGAACCATTATTTAATCGGATGTCTTATTCAGCTTGTGCTGATTATTTTTGTTGATTATATCGCTGATGCTGATGTTCTAAGAGAGGGAAAAGTGCTGAAAAACGTTTTTGTCCAATCGTTGACGCGACGGTGGTGTGATTTTGCAGGGTGACTCCTGATCCGTTAGCGGTCGGCTTGGCTGTAAATGGATTTTTGTAGCTAATGAGGGGTGCTAATAGACACAGGCCTTTAAAAGCTTTCATGCAGATGCCGCAGTCATCAGGAAAATGGCGGAATGAATTAATGGAATGAATTAAAGCTTTGAGAGCTTCCTTGTTTGCTTCTTAATGCCTCATTTCTTCTCCCTCTTATTCCCCCACAATGAAACCTGCTTGCTACTGTTTGAGTTCAAATGTATTAAGAAAGAAAAAATAGCATTTTGAGCCAGATGTAAATACACCAAAATTAAAAATTATCACAACCACTACATAGTGTAGAAATGTTAATTGGTAATTTCTTCACATATGAATATGTTAGCGTTTCCATTTTTAGTCTAATGGTAACTAGTAGCCACTTCATTCAGCTCTTCCGGGGTGATCCCGAGGCGTTCCCAGGCCAGCCGAAGGACGTAGACTCTCCAGCGTGTCCTGTGTCGTCCCCGGGGTCTCCTCCCGGTGCGACGTGGCGGCATCCGGGAGGCATCCGAATCAGATGCCCGAGCCACCTCATCTGGCTCCTCTCGGTGTGGAGGAGCAGTGGTTCTACTCTGAGATCCTGCCGGATGACCGAGCTTCTCACCCTATCTCTAAGGGAGAGCCCGGACACCCTGCGGAGGAAACTCATTTCGGCCGCTTGTATCCGGGATCTCGTTCTTTCGGTCACGACCCACAGCTCGTGACCATAGGTGAGGGTAGGAACGTAGATCGACCGGTAAATCGAGAGCTTCGCCTTTCGGCTTAGCTCCTTCTTTACCACAACGGATCGATACAAAATCCGCATCACTGCAGACGCTGCACCGATCCGCCTGTCGATCTCCCGTTCCATTCTTCCCTCATTTGTGAACAAGAGCCCAAGATACTTGAACTCCTCCACTTGGGCAGGATCTCATCCCCGACCTGGAGAGGGCACGCCACCGTTTTCCGACTGAGGACCATGGTCTCAGATTTGGAGGTGCTGATTCTCATCCCAGCCGCTTCACACTCGCCGGGGAGCAATAAGTATACCCACACCTGCTCGGCGCCTCTCACCGTGGGCAACTCCAGAGTGGAAGAGAGTCCAACCCCTCTCAAGAGGACTGGTACCAGAGCCCAAGCTGTGTGTGGAGGCGAGTCCACTATATCTAGTCAGAACTTCTCGACCTCACACACCAGCTCGGACTCCTTCCCTGCCAGAGAGATGACATTCCACGTCCCTAGAGCCAGCTTCAGTAGCCGGGGATCGGATCGCCAAGCTCTCTGCGTTCAGCCACCGCCCAGCTCGCACTGCACCCGACCCCTATGGCCCCTCCCACAGGTGGTGAGCCCATGGGAAACTGGTAAAAATAAATAAACCTTATTGAAAGATCTCTGAACCAACTAGCTTGGGGTTTGTTTCAACAAAACTGGATACTTAAGGGATTCTTGTTCTATGAGAAAGAAAGCACCTGATTGAAATGAATGGAAATGCAATTAATTCTGTAAATTCTGGCCCCCTCCAAAAAAAAAACAACAGAAAGAAATGCCCTCAACAGTATCGTACTGTGTATAAACCCACACTAATAATATTTGCTATCCACACGGAAAATCTGAGCACAAAATACGTCTGTATCTAATGTTTTGTGCTTCCTTCTTCTGTGAGGACTATTAGCAAACTAGCTTAATGGCGCATTAGTGCCACTAACTGATATTGTCTTTCCACTGCAATGAAGTTTGCTGCCGCCATCTCGCGGTGGGAGTCTGAAGCGCATTCATATCTAAAATTTCTGCTCGTCTTGAGACAAAAAAAAATCAGCCCGTTGCTTGAAAAACTCTTAAATCAAGGCACTCGTATGTCAAGGCACTACTGCATGAGGCATGTATATGTGAATGAGGTCATGATGAATGTATTTCCTTTGGCCTTGGTGGAGGTCGGCTCGCCTTTGACGGTGGCTTATTACAAGCAGGAGTCGTTTCCCCTCGAGTGCCATTCCCATTGATTTCTTCCTTGTGCGTAATGTATAATGCAGTGTGGCGTCTGCGATGAAATACGAGGTGGCTTTTTCTTACCGTATCTCGCCTACGGTGTCTATTCATTGTATGAGGACAAAGCACATATCTGTACAACAGGGAGGAGATAGCACATACCCGATCTGTACAATCAACAGCAAGAACAAGCAGTACAAGGAGTACACACTGACCTTGTGTACATTCATTCTTCATCTACAGGTACACGCCATCAAACTGGGTCTTACATGTAATTTTGCCACCATGCTCAGCCCACACGCAATGACAAAAACTTAAATGTTTCACAATTTAGCGTCACCAATCTGTCTCATGTAGGTGGTTCAAATTCGGTAGGAATCTGATAAAATCGGAGAAAAGTTTGTCTTTGAAACTTACTTTACTTACTTGGGCCTTTGTATTCCTTTGGGAACAGCCCGTTGATGACGCGTTTTCCACCCCCTTCTGCCTGAGCCACCTTTTTCCACGTCAGCCCCTCCTTGGCTTCTCGCTCCCTGCTCCTTCTCCAAGTGTCTTTGGGGCCCTTCTCTGCCTCATTTGCCTTGCGACTTCCATGTTAACGCTTGTTTGCTTATTTCATATTTGTGACCAAACCAGTGCTACTTTCTCCTCTTCAGCTGAATCTTCACTGTTTCTTTTTTGGTGCTTTCCCACAAGTCAATGTGATTCATTGTGTTCAGGCAAAAAATTCCAAGGATGCGTCTGAGGCAGCGGCCGATTGATGAAGGCTTGCAGTGTGTTGGTGATGCCACTAGTGGTCCGCCAAGTTTCTGATCCATTCAGCAGTACAGTCTTAAGATTGGAGTCAACGATTTTCAGCATGGAATGGAGTGAGATGTTTTTGGTAGGTAGGTAGTATTGATTTTTGATAGATTTTTTTAAATTGACAATTTGATACATTTGCAAAGGCTTAAACCCCTCATTTAAAACCCTACCTCTGGCTTAAAACCGACACTGTTCACTGTAAACAATTACTAATAAAGATGATCTTGGTGTCATTTCTACTAATAATAATTATGTGTGCTGTTTACTTTACGCAGGTCTTCCTTGGATTTGTGTTTTTCTTCGCAGCATCAATAACGATTTCCCCAAATGAGCATGACGAGCGAGTCTTGAAAGCGAGAGTATGTTGGAGTGGGTTGCACGTGCGTGCTGCAGCGACGCCAACGCTGCTGCAGCTGGATGTTCGCAAATGGGACAGACGAAGATTACCAACACAACGTCATACTGACTGACTCACATCACATTACAACACACCAGACTACATCTTGAAACCCGACTTTGACATCTTAATTTCAAAGCCCAATATTTGTTTAGTGTTGGTGTTTCGCTTGTTTTAAGGCCTAACCCTAGTTTAAAACTTTAATTAAAAACCATAACTTGAGACCCAAACTCTGGCTACAAGCTATAACTTAAAACCCTAACTTCAAAATTCAAATCCTTGTTTAAAACCCTAACCCTCACTTGAAACCATAAACTGAAACCCAAACCCTGACTTGAAACTATAAATTAAAATCCCAACTTGAAACCCCAATCCTTTTTAAAACACTATGCCTTTCTCTAAACCCAAATTGAATACCCTAACTTGAAACCTTAGCCCTGGCTTGAAACCCCAACCCTTGTGAAAAACTTTAACATGAACCCCTATCCCTGGCTTTTAACCCTACCTTAAAACCCTAACACTGTCTTCAAACCTTGCATGTACATCAGATAAGATGAAAGTTGATTTTGTCAGCCAGAAAAGAAACAATTGCGCCCAAAAGTGTGACAAATGTTCACGGTGTGGATGTTGTAAATCCCAGAAGCGGCGCACCTCTCCTTCATCCATCCCTCCTTTCACGCTGAATAATTTAGTACGACTTGACGCGTTGTCTTTGTTTGCCTTCGCTTTTGCAGCCTTAGCGCCGCACTGGGAAATAGCAAGCCGATAATGTGACGGGCAGCTCCGTGGCGCTGACTAAATGTGCCGAAAGAACAACACCACGCAAACATGATCGCGGCCATTGAGTCGCGCGAGATAGAAAATGATTTAGTCAAGAGAGTGCGTGATATGCTGCTTGTTTTTATGCATCATTGACCTCAGAGAAATGTCCAAAAAAAAGAAATAGAAAGTAAACCCTCTGAATTTGAAACCCTAACTGAGATTTGACACCTGAATTTGAAGCCCTGACCCTGGCATGAAACCATAATAAACTTAACATTTGTTAGAAACTGTAACCGTCTTAAAAAGCTAATTTGAAACTTTAACTGTAGTTTAAAACACTAATATGGAGCTCTTTGTTTGAAACCCTACCCCAGGCTTGAAGCCATGAATTGAAAACCCTGACTTGAAACCCTAATTTGACACCTGAATTTAAAACCCTAGCCTAGGATTGACATTAACATGCAACGACAATAATATAAATTATAATATAATATAAGAACCTAATTTGAAACCTTAACCTGTGTTTGAAACTGTAACGCTGGGTTAAAACACTAATTGGAAGTTGTAACCGTGGCTTGAAACCCTAATTTGGAACCCTAACCTTTGTCTGAAACCATAACCCATGCCTGAAGACACAATTTGAAACGCTAGCCCGGGCTTGATAGCCTAATTTGACACCCTAACTCTGAGCTGAAACCCTAATTTGGATTCCTAACTATGGTTTTAAACCCTAATTTGGAACCCTGACTTTTTCTTGAAAGCCTGATCCTGGCTTATCCAAGCTTGAACCCCAAACTTGAAACTAGGGACGTTCGATGCCACTTTTTTCAGACCGATACCAGTATGAGTATTCACAATTATGTACTGAAACCATGAGTACTTTTGATACATGACTGATGTGACTAAAGAACTTTCTTTATTCTGATACACATGATGATTAGCCGACGTGTCACTCCGTCGCAGTGTGTCGCCAACTAATGGCGTGGAGGATTGAGTCAATATCAGATTTTTTTGCCTTATGCATCGGTGGCTGGTGTCAACAGCCTTCACCAGTACCCAATCCCTTGAAAAAGGCCTGATACCTCGTATTGGGACTCGCAAGCCAAACTTACAACCCTCCCCCAGGCTTGAAACCCTAATTTCCCCGTCACGGCTGGTGTAGTTCAATAGAAAAGAAGAGTGTGATTAGCCTCCAATTGAAAGTAGAAATGAAAGAGAGGCCAGAAGGCCACTTGCCACAAAATGCCTTTTCTCTAACTCTCTTTTTATCTCTTTTTTTTCCTGCCCACTCTGAAAGCTCAGCAAAGAAGTTCATTAATACTCCAGGCGGAGTTAACCAAGACCTTTTTTTATTTCCCCTCCGACTCACAACTCAAAAGACAAAAAAGCTTCCTGATATGAAAAAGCAAAAAAAAAAAAAAAAGTGTGTGAGGAAAATGAATGTGCAGCTGCAAATGGTCGGCCACCAATATGAACACTGACAGGGTGGAGACATTTTAGCCTCAAATATATTATCATCATCATCGTCATTATCATCATTGTCATGATCCGTTTTTATTCTTCCGTTGGCGAGTAGGGCAGTTATCTGTGGCGGAGTCGAGGTGCTCTCGACCTGCTTGTCTGCTCGACATATTCAGCACTCTACAAGTACTTCGGTCTGCACTCATTTTCACCAGCTTAAAATCTTGAGTGCCACCAAGGGAAGCAGCACGCAACATATCATGCGTTGTCTGTCTGGAATAAATACAAGATTCTACACGTGACAACGTGTCTTCAGATTTGGGTCAATGTGGCTTACGGTTTGAACTGCTAATGTGAGGCTTTTAAATTAGGGTTCCGAGCCTGGTTTACAGTTTTAAATTAGGGTCTCAAGCCTGGGTTAGGTTTCAAATTAAGGTTCAAGCCAAGGGTAGGGTTTCAAAGTAGGCTTTCAAGGCAGGGTTAGTGTTTCAAATTAGTGTTTGAAACCTTGGTTAGAGTTTTAAATTTGTGTTTCAGAGCCTGGGTAAGGTTTCAATTGAAAGTTAACACAAACCTGGGTTTGGGTTTCAAGCAAATGTCATGGTTCCGGACTAGGGTTTCATGTCAGGGTTAGGATTTCAAGTTATGATGTCGACCCTAGGTCAGGGTTTCAAGCAAACATTAGGGTTAAAACTTGGATTTCAAAGTCAGGATTTGGGTTCCATGTTAGGGTGCCAAACCTGAGTTAGGGCTTCAAGGAAAGATTAGGGTTCCAAATTTGGGTTTCAGGTGAGGGGTCAGGGTTTCAATTTAGGCTGTCAATCTTAGGTTAGGGTTTCTAATTAGGGCTTGTGGACCTGTGTTAGGGGTACAAGGACAGTTTAGTGTTCTGAATTAGGATTTTAAGTTAGGGTTTCAAATTACGGTATCAAGTCTGGGTTAGGGTTTCAAATTAGCATTTTAAGATAGGGGTAGGGTTTCAAGCCTACATTAGAGTTCCTCACAAAGGTTAGGATTTCTAGTTATGGTTTCACACCATTGTTAGGGCTTTAAGACAAGGTTAGGGTTTCAAACGTGATTTAGAACATTAAAAACAAACATTGGCCTGGTGGACTGCCATGCAAATAAGGCTGATGAGTGAAGATGGAACATGATCGTATGTTGCTTAACGTGTGTGGTCTGTGCCACACTTGACGAGATGGGACTGACCTCCAAGTGCTCAGTATGCAAGTCAAGCGTGTCCAATGATAAAGCAGTCGACTATAGCGGGTGGAAAAAAAACAAAAAAACAGCTGAGTATTTGTACACACAACACTCAGTGGGAGCTCTGTGTGACCCCCCCCCCCCCCCAAGTTTCAATTTGTCACTTTGGATGTGCGCAGCATTTTCTCAGCCTCCAGCATGCTCGTCGTGAGGATGAGGCCCCACTTTTAAAGAGACTCTCAAGGACGAGCGCTGCGGCAGTGAACAGCCACCATGCTTAAACAGGTCCGCACACAACAGATGACATTCGACACCCATCTGTCCCAATATTGCCCTAACCTAGCTATACCCAGCACTAACCTAACCCAGTGGCGTCGCTAGGCCTACTTTAGGGGGGCTTCAGCCCCACTAAAAACTTTTTTGAGCCCCCCAAAATATTTCTTAATGTGTTAATGAGGCGGCACGGTGTGCGACTGGTTAGTACATCTGCCTCACAGTTCTGAGGACCGGGGTTCAAATCCCGGCCCCGCCTGTGTGGAGTTTTCATGTTCTCCCCGTGTCTGGGTGGGTTTTCTCCGGGCACTCCGGTTTCCTCCCACATCCCAAAAACATGCATGGTAGGTTGATTGATGAAGACTCTGTGTTAACGATGAAGGTTCATAGCCCAAGCCCTGCTAAAGTCTATTCATTCATTTATATTAGAGCTACTTAAAATAAACATTTTACTATATTACAGGTCCTTAATGGGAAAAAAATAACCAAATTGGTTAATACTGTAAATGGGTCAGTTTTTCCTTAAACCTACTGTTGCTGATTATTGTTCTCTGTTTGAGTAATGTCACATGATCATGCCTTTTCTAACATTCCATACTACGAAATAAGGAAATTATATATGATTATTGCTGAAATCAGAGCTGACCAATATTGATATCGGCCAAAACTCAAGGCTGCAATGTCAGTATCGGATCGGAAGTGAAAAAGTTGTATCGGGACATCCCTAGCATTCAACAATATGCTGATAGTTCATAAATTGATGTTGCACGAGAAATTACGAGCATATTTCACCCTGGAAGCTGGTAAACATTCCTGTGAATATTCATGAGTTACATTTATCCGATTCATAAATTCAGGTTTCCTGCATTTAACCTTTTTACTCTTTGCATCTTCGTTGTTGGACCACACAGCAGTTTCTGCGTGTGTGTTTTTGTGTGTGTGTGCAGTTAAATTAAAAATGTGCCCAGCTTGCACAGATGTTGCAGAGTAAACAATTAAGCTGCAGCAGGAAGATAAAGGCCCGCATATTTGTTTACGTCTTTGACCTTGTGGGCTTCTTTACGCCAATGCACTTTTAACACCGCTGCCTCCAGGTATTCTTTTGACTTATTTTTTCTCTGGGTGTGTGTATGCGTGAAGTGTGCATAATGAGCACAAAATCGACTACACTTTGTACTATGCATAATATACGATACCAACTGACTACTGTATATAGACAAAAGTATCAATGAATCAGTCATGTACTTGATGTATCTGCATGTACCGTAATTTCTCGTGTATAATGTGCATTTTTCACCCAAAAAATGGTCAATAGTGCGCATTATACATGGGTATTGGGGGAAATGAAAAAGACTTTCACATTTTATAAATGTATGCCACCATCTAGAGGTTATGAAAAAGCTGTACACTTTCATTCCAATATGCCAGCGCCACCTAGAGGTAATGAAAAAGGTGTAACTTACACTTTCATTCCAATATGACAGTGGTACATATGACTGCATATATGTACAATTGTGCTCATAAATTTACATACCCAGGCAGAATTTGTGAAATATTGTTTTTTAAATACGAATGATGACTGAACAACCATCATTAATCTCTTTATGGTTATGTTTGTTTAATGATAATGCTTTTCTGAAATGCTTGACAGTTTAATTTGAATCCCGTTAAAATAAAATTGCATGTGTTTCGCCTGGTCCTTCATGTTTTCTTCAAAGAATTGTACACGTTACAAATTCTGCCTGGGTAATCAAACATATGAGCACAATTGTGTGTTTTCTCATTTACTAAATAAAAGCAGGACTGTTAATTTCAAAATAGTAAGTAAAAAAAGTAAATTAAGTATTATTTGTTCGAACGAAGTGCTTAACTTCAGAATAGTTATGTGAAAAAAATAACAAAATACAGATAATACTTTGTTTTGATCATATGGGTAGAAGCAAAATCATGCATTGTAAAAATGCATTATACATAGGTAGAAGGGTTTTCCAGAATTTTTAGATCAACTTTGGGGGTGCGCATTATACATGAGAAATTACGGTACTTACTATGTCATAGAAAATAATAAAGAAATACATGTAATATAAATTTTATTTGAAAGTCATTTTGTTTGAAAAATGTAAAAAAAAATTTTTTTTTTAATGAAATCATCATAAATGACAAATATAATCATATTTGAATTAGATACATAAAATAGTTTGAACATATATCTCTCACTAAATCAACTGAATGCAAAATATTTTTAAAAAATATATTTTTTAAACTATGATACGAATATGATTAATTTTTAAACAAGTTAAAAAACACTTATTTTTAGTAGAATCATAATATAAATACCTCTATATGTGATATTAAATATACATCAATAGAACAGAATTTAAACAATTTTCTTTTTCCAATTACGAAGTGTGAATGCAGACATGAAACTTGCGGGCTTCAGTACCTGCAGTCAGGTTAAGAACCACTGGGATATATGTAATGACTTTATTTTTCATATAATATTAATGTTTCAAATAAATTATATTTATGTATTTGAACCATTTAAATGCTTATATTTTAAATAAAAAAATAAATAATACACTTAGCACACTTTCTCGGTACATAAGTAAAAGCACTAGTCCGTCCGTATTCAAATGTATATTAATCATATTTTCCATTTGTATACATGAGTTGTTAGTGTGCTTCTCCATGGAATTTGTCAGGAAATTCAACAAGTAGAACAAACAGAGCACAGATTGTCAAGTGAAATTGAAAGTGAGGCACCAGTAACAACACCACATTTCATATGCAAATAAAAATTGGCAGTTAGAGCAAGTCAACACTTGCAAGGGACTCGTTGTGGACGCACTTATTCGGCCGCCGCCATTCGGGGATTTCATCAGCACGGAGATGGAGTTATAAAAAGAAAAACGAGCACAAAAGGCAACAAAATATTCTTGACACGGGTCAGCGGGCGAGCTTGTTTGGAAGAAAAACACAAATGTGGAGTGTGGAAGGTGGAGGAGATATTTTCCCGCAGAGGGATGAAGCTGCAGGTGATTGACTGCTTTGCCCGGGGAAGGTGATGAACTCCAAATCCCACAATCAGCTTTCGGGTCAAGCTGGCATTTGCTCTTTTTCTCACCATTTTCACATCTTCTTTCAATTTTGGCGAACTAGCAGCTTGCTAAATAGCTACCTAACCAATTGTTTGCTTATTTAGTTAGTTAGCCAGGCATGTTGTTCCCGTGTTTGCATGGGTTTTTACTCCCGCCTTCCAAAAACAGATTCGCATACGTTAGTTTCAAATTGTCCATCTGTGTGAATGGTTGTTGGTCTATTTGTGCCTGACGTTGAGTGACGGCCAGTCCATCGTTTATCTATATATTCCAGGAAATCTTTTTAAAGTGGAAGCCATTCAATTTTGCATATCGAGGAATTTAATTTCACTTTTGGTCGGTATGCTCTGCATGCATTGGTGCCAAGTGGGCAAAAAAAAAAAAAAGCTTGATGTGTGCATCATATACACTGCCCCCTATTGTTTTCTGTATGAATTAGTTAAAAATTGGTTAAGTGTCAATTGCACAAGGAGAGAGCTATTTATTCCTTGTTTCGTTGTCAGTTGTGTTGGTTGTCTGCTTAGTTAGTTAGCTAGTCAGTTAGCTATCTGGGTACTTGCGTCTTTAGCTAACTTAGCATGTCGTTAGGTAACTATCGTATTAGTTAGTTTACTTGGTTGGTTGGCTAACTAACTGATTGTCTTCTTATTTAGTTAGTTAGCCAAGTAGCTAATTAGTTTGTTGTTAGTCAGTGGGACAGTGTCCCACCGGATGGAGGTCTGGTGTAAAAGTAAAGCTTGTCGTGTTCGGCAACTGGCAGCCACTCTGTAATGTGTATTTTGCGCCACCTACAGGACTGGAGGTGAATAGGTCATGACATACATGATTGGAATTGTTTAGCCTTGGCAGAGGTCAGAGCTCCACAAAGATATAATACTGTGTCTGTCTATGTATAATGCTATGTCGGAATAACGTCCTTGTATCGTGTCTGTGGGGGTTCAAAGTCCACCTTTTTTCTGTGAAGGCCTTGTGTCCTTCCCTGTGAGCTTAATCCTCACAAATCCCATTTTATACTCGGGAGCGCTCCATTTGTACACCCCCGTGCCTCCGCCTGATAACATTTAGACGGAGCGTGGCAGGTGGCTAGCCGAGACACTTTGAGAAGAACAAGCCGGCGTCATTCCAGTCCGACTCGTTACGGAACAGCTGTGGCTCGGCAGATAAAACGTTTGAGCAGTTTTTCAGTATTTAGGGGGAAAAAAAGTACAGTGAACCCTCTCTATCCATAGGTATGTACCTAGCAATTCTTGACTTTTTTTCCCCCGTATCATTACTGCTTTCTTTTCTGTATTCTTACGGCTTTTTTTCTTCTTGTATTCTTTCCCCCCCCCCCCCCCCCCCCCATGATTTATTTGCTCACCTGTGATCTAATGAGCATAAGTAATATAAAAACAATGACTGAATGAGTTGAGGGGGGCGGGGGGGGGGAGGTTCCTGTTATTTATGTTACATATGGTTTCCTTGAGTGGCCAGAAAATAAAAATTTATGATTTTTTTTTTTCCCCATATTCTTACGACCTTTTCCCATATTATGGCGACCTTTTTTCCTGTATTGTTACTTTTTTCCCCATATTCTTGCAACTTCTTTCCCCGTATTCTTGCGGGAATTTTGGATTGCGGTAGGAAACTGGCGTACGTGGAGAAAACTCACTCAGGCACGGGGAGAACTTGCAAACTCCACACAGGCAAAGCCGGATTTGAACCTGGGTCCTCAGAACTGTGAGGCAGATGTGCTAACCAGTTGTACCACCAGTTGTGCCGCCATAGGAGACTTTGACTTGTACAGATATAGACAACCAAGGACTGCATCATCCCTATCCTAGAATGCTCCCCACAGGAGAACTCATTTGTATTTAATCGAGTTGAATTTAAATCACATGTATTAATTTTAATCATTTGGAACCTTTTAAACTTCACAGTTCTGAGGACCAGGGTTCAAATCCCGGCCTCCCGTGTGGAGTTTGCATGTTCTCCCAGTGCCTGCGTGGGTTTTCTCCAGGTACTCCGGTTTCCTCGCACATCCCAAAAACATGCATGGTAGGTTAATTGAAGACTCTGAATTGCCCGTAGGTGTGAATAGTTGTTTGTTTATATGTCCCCTGTGATTGGCTGGTGACCAGTTCAGGGTGTAACCTCGCCTCTCACCCGAAGATAGCTTGGCTAAGCGCCAGCGCGACCGTGACCGTAGTGAGGATAAGCGGTACAGAAAATGGATGGATAGTTAATGTAATTTCCTTATTAATATTTAATTAAATGTCCTTATTTGTATTTAAATCAGTTCACTTTAAATCAATATTTGTTTGTGTTTTGACTAATAATACACCATAAAGGGCTTATGCACAAGTATGAAGCACTTTTATTATATTCAAACACAACTTTTTCATTATTATTACCATCCTTAGTCACTTATTCACTGATTTTTTTCAAATTAATTTTCACTTCCTGTAGCTGTCCCAATACTTTTGTCCGCATTTTCTTCACTTTCTCTGACATCTGTGTCCCAATACTTTTGTCCAAACTCCACATTTTCCCTTCATGTTGGTGTCCATAATTTACTGTATGCTTCTGTCCAGGTTTTTCTTGACATTTACACTTCCACGTGGTGTCCCAATACGTTTGTTCAAGCTCTACATTTTCTTCTATTTGGTGTCTTAATGCTTTTACCCACATTTTTACTCACTTTTAATTGCTTCTATATGTCCCAATACTTTTGTCCTAGTTCTACGTTTTCTTGAAGTTGGTGTCCGAATACTTTAGTCCACATTTTCTTCACTTTTCACTTCATGTGATTCAGCAGGCTTGCACTGTAGTTTTGTCCTTATCGAGGCCAACAAGAAGCTGACCGCGCAACGCAGGCCGTCATCTGCTCAGGATTGCCAACTTGCAATTTTCTGCCCGTTTGACGCCTGTGCAGGGTCTTAGCGACAAAACACTGACTCTTGCTGTCGGTTGTTTTTTGTTTGTTTTTCATTCTGCCACAGCAATCGTGCTGAGCGGCGCGAGGTTGATTAGCTGCCGACAAAGGCTCATTCGTAAAATAAAGAAAATACAAACAGCGGCCCAACTTTAAGTGAAATGTCTGCCGGGCGGTGATAAAACCCAATAAAACACATTTGCGGCCCGTAAATATTCCCAGCATGTGCTGCCCGTCCCGGGCAAAGCACGCTAATCTCCTACGATGGCTACTTATATGGCAGCTCAGCGTTTATCTCAAGAAAACATCAGGTTGTGACTTACTCTTCGCACAAAAAAAGAAAACACAAACACATCATGGAGGGGAAAAATGACTGAACTAAATTTTTAAAAACACACACAGCTCAGAAAGATGTTCAAAATCAATAGTGGTCTTGCTTTGGGGTGGAATATTTGAACATGTGCGAGTTGAGCTGATTTGTCCTTTGATCTTATCAAAAGAATACGTAGAGTTCTCGCTTAGACACCACACAATAGTGATGGTGCATATATATATATATATATATATACATGCATACAGTGGGGGAAAAAAGTATTTAGTCAGCCACCAATTGTACAAGTTCTCCCAGTTAAAAAGATGAGAGGCCTGTAATTTTCATCATAGGTATACCTCTCCTATGAAAGACAAAATGAGGCAAAAAACTAATGCAGAAAATCACATACTCTGATTTTGAAAGAATTATTTTAGCAAATTATGGTGGAAAATAACTATTTGGTCAATAACAAAAGTTTATCCCAATTCTTTGTTATATACCCTTTGTTGGCAATGACAGAGGGCAAACGTTTTCTGTAAGTCTTTTCTCTTTTCACATACTGTTGCTGGTATTTTGGCCCATGCAAATCTCCTCTACATCAGTGATGTTTTGGGGCTGTCGCTGGGCAACACAGACTTTCAACTCCCTCCAAAGATTTTCTATAGGGTTGAGATCTGGAGACTTGCCAGGCCACTCCAGGACCTTGAAATGCTTCTTACGATGCCAGTCCTTCGTTGCCCGGGCAGTGTGTTTGGGATCATTGTCATGCTGAAAGACCCAGCTATGTTTCATCTTCAATGCCCGTGCTGATGGGACGAGGTTTTCACTCAGAATCTCACGATACATGGGCCACTTCATTTTTTCCCTTTACACTGATCAGTTGTCCTGGTCCCTTTGCATAAAAACAGCCCCAAAGCATGATGTTTCCACCTCTATGCTTCACAGTAGGTATGGTGTTCTTTGGATGCGACTCGGCATTCTTTCTCCTCCAAACACAACAAGTGGAGTTTTTACGAAAAAGTTCTATTTTGGTTTCATCTGACCATATGACATTCTCCCAATCCTCTTCTTGATCATCCAAATGCCCTCTAGCAATCTTCAGACGGGCCTGGACGTGTACTGGCTTAACCAGGGGATACGTCTGGCACTGCAGGATTTGAGTCCCTGGCAGCTTAGTGTGTTACTGATGGTAGCCTCCGTTATTTTGGTCCCAGCTCTCTGCAGGTCATTCAATAAGTCCCCCCGTGTGGTTCTGGGATTTTTGCTCACCGTTTTTGTGATCATTTTGACCCCACAGGGTGAGATCTTGCGTGGAGCCCCAGATCGAGGGAGATTATCAGTGGTCTTGTACGTCTTCCATTTTCTAATGATTGCTCCCACAGTTGATTTCTTCACACCAGGCTGCTTACCTATTGGAGATTGTCTTCCCAGCCTGGTGCAGGTCTACAATTTTGTTTCTGGTGTCCTTTGACAGCTCTTTGGTCTTGGCCATAGTGGAGTGCAACTGTTTGAGGTTGTGGAGAGGTGTCTTTTATACTGATAATGAGTTCAAACGGGTGCGATTAATACAGGTAACGAGTGGAGGACAGAGGAGCCTCTTACACATACATATATACACGCACACACAGGGCTCTTGCTTATAGTGTTTTTTTTCTCCTGTTTCATGCGTGCGGGTGGGTATACTCTTTCACGCTCCAGGACTGCCCCCTACTGGATGTTACTAGCTCTGGTGGGTCCTTAAAAAGAACCAGTACAGTACTTCGCAAGCACAGATTCTTCAACAAATGCATAAAAGTATTGGTACACAGCTGTTAATCAATGAATCGATCCCTCACAAATTGGATGACAGCTAGGAATATGTTACTTTTTGTTCATTTTTCACTCCCTGCTGTCGCAATGCTTTTGTCCAAACTCATTTTCTTCATTTTGCGGTCCTCCCATTGCTTTTGTCACATTTCACTTCTCATATTTTTACCTGCATTTGATTCACTTTTCACTACCTGTAACTGTCCTGATACTTTTGTCCACATTTCAACTGACTGTATGTGTCTCATTACATTTCTCCACATTTTACTTTCTGTAGTAGTTCTAATACATCTGTCCAAACTCCACAGATTTACTTCCTGTAAGTGTCCCAATATTTATGTCCATATTTTCTTCACTTAACTTGCTCTACTTGTCCCAAAACGTTTTTCTCACCTCCATTTTTCACATTCTGTAGTTGTCACAATACGTTTGTCCAGTACAATACAAAAAGATCAAAACAAGTGTGTTTATTTATTGGGATGTCTTGTTTTGTTACTTTTTGACCAAGAAACGTCAGTGACCTATTGTTGTGTTCTTTGTTCGTCATTAAGTGGAAAAGCACTGGTGTGGGGTGATACTTGGATCAATGCGGCACTTGTGCTTCACATTTAATTTGTTTGTGCGCAACACTTTGAAATGTCAGTCTCCATTTTGTCCTCACTGAAAAGGCTTCCCAGTTGTTGCCAGCACTTCGAACAATCACAACACAATACACGTTTATTGCACCCGTACAAAGGCACTTAAAGGAGGCAACTTTTTTTTATAACATTTATGGAGTTCCCAAGTGTCTTAACATGCTTTTGTCAGTGCATGAAGTTTTGGACGTTTTTTATAGTATATTTCTTGACGCGGTGAAATTGGCTCAAAAAAATACTTTTCTCTCCATTTACCATCATAATGACCATTTGGAAATAAAGCAGCGTAAGTATTTTAATATTTGGTCTATTGTAAGCCAATGTAACATCATGCACATTTTGAACATTAACGCAACACTTAAAGGAAAAAAAAAAAACTGCACTTAAATGATTTGATTCAAATGTATTGCGCATAACATTATAATATAATATGAACCCTTTATTGGCGGCACAGTAGCCGACTGGTAACAGATCTGAGGACCCGTGTTCATTCAAATCCGCCCTCGCCTGTGTGGAGTTTGCATGTTCTCCCCGTGCCTGCGTGGGTTTCCTCACACATCCCAAAAAACATGCATGGTAGGTTAATTGAAGACTCTAAATTGCCCTTAGATGTGAATGTGAGTGCGAATGGTTGTTTGTTTGTATGTGCCCTGCGATTGGCTGGCGACCAGTTCAGGGTGTAACCTGCCTCTCGCCCAAAGATAGCTGGGATAGGCTCCAGCACACCTGCGACCCTAGTGAAGATAAGCAGTACAGAAAAATGGATGGATGGCTGGATGAACCCTTTAATGCAATGATTGGAACTGGTCACAGGAAATATATCACAAGTGGTCAATGAGCCGACAAAAATAGCAAAGCTCGAGGCTAACGGAACTTAAATATTTCCTCAGCACAGAAACATGGAAGACGTGTCAACATTTAAAAAAAAAAAAGTGTGACAGATTTAATTGTTTAGGATCGTGACATTTTAGGTACAAACGTTTTTGTTGTATTGTCTTTTTCAGGTCCATCGTAGTGGTCTTCAAGACAAACTGAAACAAAAATATGACACACATGACTAAGTAAAATAGCATGTTTTTTTCATAAAATTTTACAAGTCATATTTTTTAATTAAGATTTTTGTAAGAAGTTATTTTTTAAAACAAAACAAAGAAATTATTTATTTTTTAGACTAAAGTAACGTTTCAGGAATAAAGTATATTTTCCCAAGAATAAAGTCATAATTTTTTAAGAATGAAGTCCTTCCCCCCCCCCTCCTCCTGCCAAGAAACTTTTTTTTTTAGTATTAAGTACCTTTTCAAAATTAAAGCATTTTTTTTCCAAAATAAAGCTGCTTTTTTATGAATAAAGTTGCATTTTTCCAAGAATTAAGTCTTGCTTGTGTCACCCCCCCCCCCCCCCATTTATTTATTTTTTTAAATTAAGTTTTACCCTTTTAGGAATTGAGCTTTTTTTTCTTTCTACAAAATAATATTTTTTCAAGAAGGTGTTTGTTTTTCTCACTTTCTAACTGTATTAAAGGGGAAAATGTGCATCCTAATCTGAATGGCCGTTATTGTTTTTCTCAGCCCAAACACGTGTTGTTTCAGAAACAAAGTTTTGTTTTTTTGCTTTCGCAAGAAGTTCAAATTGACATAACTGGAACTTCACAGCCACTGGACACCTATTTGCGCGGTATTAGGGTGCTTCGTTTTACCGTGAGTTAAGCGTCTCCGCCTTCCGCCATTTTGTCCTTCACCTTCTTCCTCCCTGCAACAACAACAAGAATTGAGTCAACTTCCTTTAATGCTCGTTCAGGATGAACATCAGAGACATTTACTGTCGGACAAGTGGAACATTTTTATTGTTACGCTAACTTTGCCAACTTTTTTTTTTTTTAAACTCGTTTAATTCCAGTTTCGCGGCACGGTGGACAACTGGTTAGAGTGTCAGCCTCACAGTTCTGAGGACCCGGGTTCAATCCCCGGCCCCGCCTGTGTGGAGTTTGCATGTTCTCCCCGTGCCTGCGTGGGTTTTCTCCGGGCACTCCAGTTTCCTCCCACATCCCAAAAACATGCATTAATTGGAGACTCTAAATTGCCCGTAGGCATGACTGTGAGTGTGAATGGTTGTTTGTGCCTATGTGCCCTGCAATTGGCTGGCAACCAGTTCAGGGTGTACCCCGCCTCCTGCCCAATGACAGCTGGGATAGGCTCCAGCACGCCCGCGACCCTAGTGAGGAGAAGCGACTCAGAAAATGGATGGATGGATAATTCCAGTTTCTTTTTTTTCTAATTGTACAGCAACGAGTTGGTTTAATGACCTATTCTTAGTACTTTGTGCTTTTAGTTCCCGGAACTAAAAGGGTTCCTGAATCGTTTCAGAGCCCTGATGAATTATCCTGGAACTAAATTTCAACAATAGCGCCCAGTCTTGTAAAACTCCACGGGAGCCGTGCAGCATTATGTCGCCTCAAGATCGAAAGTCTGAATGTGTTTTTAGACAGTGGTAGGTACATTGGAGTAAGCCTGTTTTGTTAAAAATGGACGGATGTAATACATTGGTGCAGAAGGAACTGGTCAGCCACAAAGGTAAGTGTGTGCTGATTCCATCAATCCATTTTCTGAGCCGCTTCTCCTCACTAGGGTCGCGGGCGTGCTGGAACCTATCCCAGCTGTCATCAGGCAGGAGGCAGGGTACACCCTGAACTGGTTGCCAGCCAATCGCAGGGCACATACAAACACCATTCGCACTGACAGTCACACCTAAGGGGAATTTAGAGTTTCCAATTAATGCATGTTTTTGGGTTGTGGGAGAAAACCCACGCAGGCACGGGGAGAACATGCAAACTCCACACAGGCGGGGTCGGGGATTGAACCCAGGTCCTCAGAACGGTGAGGCTGACGCTCTAACCAGTCGGCCACCGTTACGCCCTTTGTGCTGATTGTGCAGGGTAGACCCCTGCACCAAAGGTTCTTGAACCTAGTAGTATTAGCCCCCCACAACCCCACCAGCATCTTTAAGCGTTCTGATCAATTAGAACTGGAATTAAACTTCATTTTTATTTATTTTGATGTCGTACTCTTTTTCTTGTCAGATGAGTGGCTGCTATCAGGAGTCTCATAGCATTGGGCAGCTTCCATCTTTTTCTTCTTCATCTCCAATGAGTCATTTCCCGCCACATCTTCAACCTCATTGGCTGCTCTCTTCTTCTTCTTCTTCTTCACAGCCTTGAAGGAGTCGCCAACATCTTCAACCGCCTCCTCATTAGCTGATGTCGTCTTTTTCCTGTCCTCCAAGGAGTTGCCAGCATCTTCAACCTCCTCACTGGCAGCTGTATTCTTGTCTTTCTTGGTGGTGCTGGGAGGAATCTGGTTTTCTTTTGAGGAGGGCTCCTCCTGCGTCGTCTTCTTCTTCTTTGGGGCGTCCTCCTCCACGTCTCGTTTGGAGGGTTTAGGTGGCGAAGTCTGGTCTTTCCCGCAGGGATCTTGTTGGAAGTTCTTTAGCATCCTGGCTCGCTTCTTGCGTCGATGTCGCTTCTGGTTGGAGGAGAGCTGAGGGACACCTTTCAGGAGAGAAGAGGAAACCACCACTAAGACATGGAATTTAAGTGAAACGCTGAATATAAAAGTCAATCTTATGAGAATCTTTGTTTTAAGTTTAATAGAGTTGTACTAACAATAGTCCCCCCAAAAAAAAAAAAAAAACATTTGAGAATAAAATTGTATAAAGGTGTAATTTTCATGAAAAAGGTCGTATTTTGTCTAAATTTAAGTACTTTTTCAAAAATAAACTTAAAAGCAAAGAGGCTTATTTTTTTCAAGAATAATACCATCTTTTTTCAAGACAAAAGTAATATTTTACTTAGTATTTTTTTTCAGAGAACAAAGTTGTCTTTTTCTACAGTAGTCAATTTTTTTACAAAAATAAATGGAGTTAGGGTAAGCGGTACGGAAGATGAATGAATATCTTTAATCAAGAAGTCTTTTTTTAATGAAGTCATTTTCCAACAATAGTTGTATTTTTTTCAAGAATTAATATTCTACCGATAATAGTCATATTTTTACTAGCATGAAGTATTTCTTTTTCCAAGATTTAAGTCATATTTGTCAAGAAGGGTTCATCATATTCAAAGAATATACTTTTTTTTAAAACAAGCCATCTTTTTTTCAAGACGTTATCTTTTTCACACACAAAATTCAAAGAATGAAGCTGTCTTTTTTCCACGAATAGCCCTTGTTTTCAAGAATGAAATCATTTTTCAACAATAAAGTTGTGTTCTTTTCATGAATAGTCATATTTTTCCGAACATTAAGTCGTTTTATTTTCTACAATAAGTCTTTTTTTAAGGAATAAAGCTGTATAGTTTCAATATGGTAATTTTGCATGAATTAGCATTTTTGAAGAATAATACAATATTTCTTTTTGAAAAATAGTCATGTTTTCAAGAGTAAATTTTTTTTCTATTTTTTTGATTAAGTAATTTTTCCTGAAAAAAAAACTGCTTTGTTCTTGTATTACAATTATTTTTCTTTTCAATGTGAATATTTCTACTAATATTCATCCATCCATTTTCTGAGCCGCTTCTCCTCACGAGGGTCGCGGGCGTGCTGGAGCCTATCCCAGCCAACAACGGGCAGGAGGCGGGGTACACCCTGAACTGGTTGCCAGCCAATCGCAGGGCACATACAAACAAACAACCATTCGCACTCACATTCACACCTACGGGCAATTTAGAGTTTCCAATTCATGTTTTTGGGATGTGGGAGGAAACTGGAGTGCCCGGAGAAAACCCACGCAGGCACGGGGAGAACATGTAAACTCCACACAGGCGGGGACAGGGATTGAACCCCGGTCCTCAGAACTGTGAGGCAGACGCTCTAACCAGTCGTACACCGTGCCGCCTCCTACTAATATTCCTACGTAAAATAAGCTTTTCATTTTTCTACCTTGTGCCGTCAGCTTCTTTTGTGGCTCTGCATTGCCCCCCGTTACTCCATCAGACGGCACCTCCTCCTTCCACCGACCCTTCTCCCGCCGCCTCCTCTTTTTCTTCTTCTTCTTCACTGATGCACCCTCACCATCCCCCACTTCTTGCTGCTCCTCTTCCTCATTCTTCCTCTTCTGGCCTTTCTTGTTTTTTGGAAGACTGTTCTGCTCCGTTTTCTGATCCTCCTCAGGAGCTGTTTTTTTCTTCTTCGTTTTCTTCTTCTTGGAAATTGCAGCTTCTTCAGAGAGACAAGCGTTGGGCTCACCGACCTCGAAGTTGAGGGTGATGGCGACGTCCAGGTGGTCTCGCCCCTCCACAGCCATTGTGCCTAAAAAATGTTAGGGGTTTATCCCACGTAAATAAAGAATTTTAAATACAAATGTTATCATGTCCATACAACAAAGTTGTTGTTGTTTACCATCATTGGGAGCCTCCAGCACCCTCGTCTGGTTGTCCTCCCGCTCCAACTGTGTGGTGAGGTCACTGGCCTCCTTTTTTTTTTTTTTTTTTTTTTATAAACATGCGCAAGTCAACACCACAACTTCAATATTGCTTTGTTTACATGGTACGAAGTGTGCGTTACCTTGACGACCTCTTCTTTGTCGCGCTCAGTCGTGACATCGGCGGCTGAACATGATGCCCATGTGAAGGAATGAATAGTTGTATTGGTTTTATTTGGGGGGGACTCAAAGGTAAGAGAATTAAGTGGTATTTTTCTAAGAATAAAGTTGTATTTTCACAAGAAGTCATTTTCCTGACAATATATTCAAAGTCGTATTTACTGACAAAGTTGGGCTTTTTCAAGAATATAATCATATTTTTTGGGAGAAAAAAGGCATAACATTGAAACAGTAGTCATTTTTTTGAGAATTGAAAGAATGATAGGTCGCATTTGTTCAAGAAAAAAAGTAGCGAGAATAAAGTATCTTTTTGAGAATAAAGCCATATTTTTGTAGAAAAAAGGTGTGATATTGCAACAGTAAAGTTGTATTTAAAAAAAAAAAGTTTGAATCTTAAGTGAATAATCTTTGAGGATAAAGCTATATTTTTTTCAGGGTAGTGTGAATTTCGTAATATTTATGAAGGGAAGTCAAGGAATAAATAGTTGTATATTGTATACTTTATATTGCGTGTATAAGAAAAAAAGTCATTCTTACGAGAGGAAAGTATTACTTTGTGGAGAAAATGGCAAAATATTACAAGAATAAAGTCAGAATTTTACAAGAGGAAGTGAACGAAGTTTGTATCATAAGAAAACAAAAGTAATTTTTTAGAGAATCAACTCTCCTTTTTTAAGACAAAAGCATAATATTGCGAGAATAAAGTCACAGTCATTTGAAATTATCGACTTTAAAAAGGAGGCGTCTTCACAGCCGCTCGAGAGTCTCAGCACCGAAGTGCCAAAGAGGACTGTGCGCACGTGCGTGTGTGTGTGGTTTCTTTGTCACTGCATGATTGGCAGCTCATACCTGCAGCAGGCAGGACATCGACCTCTGCCTGTTGCTTATTGGCACAAAACATTTCTACTTGAGCAATCAAGCCAATTCTGTTTTCTTGCGACCCGGTGTTGCCATCATCGTCTGAACAATCATTGGTTGCTTCCTTTGGGCTGGGCGTGGCCTCTATTTGATGGGGATTCGACTTCAACGTGCCAGAGGTTTCACCTTTGACATCCATGACAACTTCTGGCTGCTGGAAGAAGACGTTGACGACGACAAAGGCCAAGTTAACACTCACTGCTCCCTTAATAACCACTAGGTTTCTGGTTTAATTTCCCTTTTGTTTACTGCACAAACACTGAAAATGAAGCACACAGTGAAAGTTTGCTGCAAAAAACCTTGAACAAGAAGCACAGAGTGTGTGACAAAGCATGACACCAGTGTGCTACACAAAAGCGTGAAAAAAAAGCACCGAGTTAGCGACGTGAATTTATGGTGAATGGTGGCACTTGCTGTGACGTGACAATTGGTGGCAATAATCTGGCAATAATCTGTGGAGACACAGAGGAGATCATCCGTCTTCCAGCAGTGGAAACGGCCGAGACAGACGTGTGTGAAAGTGTCGCGGTTCACTGACACATGCACACACTACATTATCACGGCCAGTGGAGCGGAGCTATGCGTGTGCAACCAAACGGAACATGGAACTTTATGGCTCGGCCGCTTCCGCCTGATGAACCCAGTTATTTGAGCATTTGTGCACAGTCAGCATTCACTTTGGGGCTGGGGATCGCAGCGGGACTCATGACATTTTGATATCACAATAAGGACGGTATCACAACACGGGGAGTGTCACAATACAGGAGTTTTTGCAATTTGGAATAAGTCCAATTTTTCATCTTGAGTGACAGACAGCGACAATATGGATATTTGATCCAGTTCTACCCATAACCTATCATGAAAAATTAAAAAAAATAATCATACATCCAGATTTCGATATTTTATCCAAGTGACGGAATAAATCTAAATTTTCACAAATATTGACGTCTGACTGCGACAATAACACATTTGATCCGGTAGTATCGAAAACGTATCATAAGCGCTAATGATAGGCTACATCCCAATAACGATGTTTAATGGAATTTCAAAGTCAAAATGTTGATTTGCAAGAGTGACATTGGACAGCGACAATATCAATATCTGATCCCATTTGATTGATAATATCCTGTAAGATTTAACAGTAACATCCATCCCAGTATTGAAATTTTACAGCACTTATCGAATGAATACAAATATTTGTTTAAATGTGACTTTGGACAGCAACAATACCAATAGTCGATCAATTGATAATGTAAGATTTAACGATACAATACATCCCCAGATAGATTTTTTAAAACTGGAACTTTCCAAATACAGATAAGCTATTTTAAAGAACTTAGATAACATTTTCATGAAGTGTAACAACAGATGGAAACAATATCGATATTCTATCTCATTGTATCCCGAATGTATCGCTATACATTCACTGGCCACATCATTAGGGTGCACAACGTCATGAACTCCAATACAAAACATGAAATCAATGAACAATAATTATTGTGCTTTCAGTATACTCCATCATATTTATATCAATACAGTATCTGTCATATTTTGGGTACTTTCTTTACCTCTTGTTGTGTTTGTTCTTCCTCTTCAGGTTGCAGTGAGTCGCAGCCATTGTGAGCCTGGCCGTTGGTGCCTTCCACGCCTTCTGACTTCAAGGCTAAATCGAAAGGTAAACTTCCCAAACAAAACACAAAGGAGACCATAAAAAGACAGAACTTACCTAGCACAGCTTCGGCATTCGTGTTGTTGTCTTCTGGGGGTCTCTCGTCAGCGCCCACTTCAGATTCAACCTCGTTGGGCGCATCGGAGCCACTGGCCGGCTGATCGGCATGTGGCGAGCACATCCTATGTACACACACGCACACACCAGAATATAAACTCTCAATCCATTGCTTCGTAGCATGTCACCACTGGAGCACTTTTTAGCAAAGTATTAAGCACAATACTATAAATTTGTGGTGCACTTAATGGCAGCAGACATTTTGATGACAAGTCAAGTGTTTTGGGGCATGTAAGAACAGTTCCCGCCCCTGTGTGCTTTTCCAGACAGGTGGTATTTACTTCAGCCATCCTTTGTAGATGTCTTGTAGGTTCAAGCTCACGTTTGACATCTCCACCTGCACAAAAACACATTGGCGTGGTCTTACATTTGAAGAGAAAATTCTAATGTGCTCATGTGGTAAACATAAGACATGTTAAAAAAAGACTCACTATGAATCATGTTTTAAAAAATGACAAACTAAACAACTAAGGTAAAAAAAATTCTATACATGTAAAAAAAAAAAAGTCATACTATGCCTCATGTTATATTGAAAATGCCTATAAAATAAGTCAGATAAAACAGTTTTATTATACATCATATAATGAATCATGTCTTACTACATCGTCGGGTTAAAAAATGTTTCTATAACTCATATCATATATTTAAAAGTCTTGTATATACATCCTGTCAAAACCTCAGCCTCAGTAAACATTGGTTTGGGCTCATGAATAGGTGAGGACAACAACAACGGCAACGTTGACAACGGCAAGCATGGGAGGCGATGCGCCAGTCCCAATACGCAATCCTATTGGTCGACATCAAGCTGTGTTGCACAAGAGTTGTCATTGATAATTGATTTTTTTTTTTAAATGCATACTAAACATCATCAGGTTAAGAATTGTCTTTTCATATTTTAAAATATTTTATTACATCAGGTTAAAAAAAATCTTTTACATGTCATATTTTTAAAATATTTTATTACATCAGGTTAAAAAAAATCCTCTTTTTTAAGTCTTACTATACATCAAATCATATTAAAAAGTCTCACAATGCATGTCTAATAAAGGTTATCTTATTAAAAAAAAGTAAAAATCACAGACATAAAAAATGTATTGCCGTACACATGGGTAAAAATCAATACTGTAATACAAATAATATAAAAATAGGTGGGCTTACATAAATATACAAAGTAGATAAAACATCCTATGTCATGTTAAAAAAAACTTTGATTAAGTTATATATATATATATATATATATATATATATATATATATATATATATATATATATATCCATCCATTTTCTGAGCCGCTTCTCCTATCATATATATATATATAAATAATAAAAAATATCATGGAATAACAAATATTTCTTGCTGTACACAAAGGTAAAAATAGACAACACAGTACTGTCTATTAAATGAGACTTTATGAAAAATGTGTGCTTACAATAAACATATATTTCACGGCCCAACATGGAATGTGTCTTGGTCAAACTTAGCAATGTTAGCATTAGCTGTGAGGGGTTGAGCCTCTGAGGGGCAGCAGGCTGCTCTCATTAAGTGGCACATGTACACCTCCAACCGTACAGCGTGTTCTTTTCCTTCCACAAAGCCTGAATAAGCCCACTTTTAAACCTTGCATTCACATTTATTTCGAATTTTTTCCTCCCTTTCTTCGTGGCCGGTCAGCCATGAAAAACAAATGAGAGGAGCTGGTACACACGCAAAGCGGATATTAAAAAATGTCAAGTATGATGCGACATTTAAAATGTTGGTTACCTGGCTTACATGTTCCTCCAGCACGTCAGCGGCGGCCCGCAAGCCTTTGATCTTTAAATATTGTACAATGAGAAAGAGCAGCGACGAGTCTTCCTCGCACGGCATGGCGAACGCGACATCAGTATGAAATGCTTGAGAAAGCTGGTTAACTTCAGATGTGAACGCGCTTCATTGCACGTCACCTCGAAGTGCATCATGGGGGATGAAGTCTTTCTGTGGGAAATGACCCCAAAACCCGGAAGTAATATTTAGGAAGGAAGGTGGTTCAAGACACGCAACTATAACAATTTTGCATTATCTATTATTGTAACAATAATTATGACAAAGCGGTTTAAATATAAAAAAAACATTATTGTCGTTTGTATGGAGTTGTTATGGGTTGTATAGACGCAGAGGTGGGTCGTAAAAGCTCCATTTACTCCATTATATTTACTCAAGTAACATTTTGGATAAATTGTACTTGTGAGAGTAGTTTGAATGAACCATAATTTTTACTTTTACTTGTGTATTTATGTGAATAAGAATCAATGCTTTTACTCCGCCGCAATGATCGACATGCCTCTCGCTACTTTATTTATTCATTATTGCGTGCGCGATCTATTTTTAGACTTCATCTCCGACTTCTGCAAACCCTTCATAGTCCAATCAAAGTGACTTATTTTAGGGTAAAATAAGAAGAAGAAAAAACATCTGCACGAGTATTTACTTTACAGACTCCAAAAAAAACAACAGCTTTGTCACGCAGCTCTTAAATTGTGACTGCCCAAACTTGGACATTTCAGCCCACTTCTAACTTGAGAAAACACCTTGCGGGAAGTTGCAGATGTATCGCTCTCTCTCTCTCTCTCTCTCTATCTCTCTCTGGTCAGCAAACAGCTTCTTCATGGAGTGATTTAAGTGAATGAAGCAAATAATGTTTCTGTAGGCCCCAATGCATGTGTTCTTGTTTTTTGGGCAGTTTAAAATTGAAATAGTGGCAGGAGTGTGTGGATTCCCATACATAATATTTTTATAAATTTTATTTGATGTTCATGCTCTGATTTTTGTTTACATCAGAAGTTACTCATGAGTTTTCTTTACTAGAGTAGGTTTTTGACACTTTTACTTGAGTCATATTATTTTATATTATATAAAGTCATAGTACTCTTACACAGTGGCCGATTGGTTAGAGCATCTGCCTCACAGTTCTGAGGATCCCCCCGCCTGTGTGGAGTTTGCATGTTCTCCCCGTGCATGTGTGGGTTTTCTCCGGGCACTCCGGTTTCCTCCCACATCCCAAAAACATGCATGGTAGGTTAAGTGACAACTTTAAATTGCCCGTAGGTGTGAATGTGAGTGCAAATGGTTGTTTGTTTATATGTGCGCTGCGATTGGCTGGCAACCAGTTCAGGGTGTACCCTGCCTCCTGCCCGATGATAGCTGGGATAGGCTCCAGCACGGCCGCAACCCTAGTGAGAAGATGTGGCCAGAAAATGGATGGATGGATGGATGGATGAATTCATTAGAATTGAATAAAAATACAATTTAATGACACGCTCAGTTGTGTCAACATGAAAACATTACTGCTTAAAGATGAGCGTCATACCATATTACGACGAGACATGAACTGAGATTTAAAGTTGTTGTTTTTTTACATTTAATGTTCAGGTTACTCATCCAATTATTTATTTTTTTTTAGTTAGAGACTTTTTTTTGGTGACATTTGAGCTTTCCTTACTGTGAAGACACTTTTGGTCATGATGTGGCAATGTTCCTGCTCATGTTATACCTTCAATAAATCACTCAGCACATTCTCTCTCAAACGTGTTTTGTAAAAGTTAAAGTGGGACACGTTGCACGTTACAACACTTCTTCAACACTCCCAGTAGCATACGTCAAAAAACAGCAGCATCATTATTTGCTTTCTATTCACCGTATTAGGTCAATAAACTACCATATACCTGTTATTATATACAGTATATTATATCACTATGAGTCAAGGGTGTGTAAAGGTTTGTGCTCAAGGGCCATATTTGTTTTGTTTTTAACTAACAGACAACCCCCAAAATAAAGTGTATAAATTTGCCGACTGGTTAGAGCGTCAGCCTCACAGTTCTGAGGACCCGGGTTCAATCCCCAGCCCCGCCTGTGTGGAGTTTGCATGTTCTCCCCGTGCCTGCGTGGGTTTTCTCCGGGCACTCCGGTTTCCTCCCACATCCCAAAAACATGCATTAATTGGAGACTCTCAATTGCCCGTAGGTGTGACTGTGAGTGTGAATGGTTGTTTTGTTTGTATGTGCCCTGCTCAGGGTGTACCCCGCCTCCTGCCCGATGACAGCTGGGATAGGCTCTGGCACGCCCGCGACCCTAGTGAGGAGAAGCGGCTCAGAAGATGGATGGATGGATATTCAAAATATATAAAACAAGAATGGAAGATAAAATGCTTGATTTACAATTGGAAATTTGGGGGGGGAATATTTGACCCAGAACATAATGGTTAACTGGTTTACAAGAACAGCTAAATTAATGCAACAAATAATATTATTATTATTAAAAGACTGTTCCTCACCCATGCTTTATGTGATTATTCTGTTTTATATTATCTCTAGTATAACAACAAACAGCCACTATGATATAATTTACATTTAGGAGATAAAAAACACAAATGCGGAGAGTCATTGAGGAATGAAAGCGTACCACTAGTGGGGTGACACTGATATAATGGCAATTGGGGAAATAATGCAGAGACCTCAACCTTTTTAGAGTGATTTAAAGTGCAATGATCCTGTACAATGACGATTGTGCAAATGGTGCAGAGAGTTCTGAAACTTATGAGTGACCAGTAGTAATCAACAACAGTATGCAAATAGTGATGAAACAGCGAGTGCACGTATAATGTAGAAGTGTCCCGACAGAAATGTGCAAAATTGGCATGCTGCAATTAAATTGTAAGTTAACTGTTTAAGAAGTGACTGGCAAGAGGGAAGAAGCTGTTGGAAAGTCTGCTGGTTTGAGTTTCCATTGTTCATGATTAAACATTGATTCACTTCATCGTCCATATCTATATTATGTGTTTGAAATGAATTGTACACCACTTTAGTCAACTGTCCTGTTTTTAAATGTGCTCAAGAATTACATTTGCTTTGGATTAGATTGAATGTACTTCATTATTACAGGCGTCATGCATTATTCATCGCCGTGCCAGATGTCCGATTTCTTGTTCCCATTCACTTGTTTAGCAGTTGTTCACGTTGCAACCAATATGGATATAAATGATAAACATTAAATATTATTACGTTAGTGTCCAGTAAACGTGCTGAGCAGGAAGGTGTATGGCAAAAACGGCGTGGAAAAAAAAACTAACAAAAAAAAAAAACGTTAAGAGCTTCACTTTGAGCTCAAGTTTCCGACTCAGGGGGGAAAAAAAAAAAAAAAAAAAAAAAAAACACAGGCAGCTGCGGCGGATGGAGTCTGCTTGGACTTTTGAAAATAAAATCAAAATGTTCACTGTAATTTGTCAGTATTACTGTCATTGTACACTATGTTGTTCAACACAAATGTAATGTATGTTTGTGTATCAAATAAACGCTTTGTGTTGCCGTCTACTCTCGGTGTTAGCAGCTAGCTAGCCGCTAATGACCGTTAGCCACGAACGTTAGCGAGTCGTAACCAACCTAAACGTGGTCTCGGTTATATTTGAATGAATATTACTGTGATTTTTTTGTAATGATACAATTGAAATTTACGTTTTACGTTGTTATTTCGCCGCTTTGGCGTCCTCGGTGCACTCTTATTTCGGCGGATCTCGGCGGAAATGTTGTTCAACAAGTATGTGTCGCTTGACAACTTTTGATTTTTTTTTCGTTTCTTCCAGTGGGAGTGTGAAGATCGTTTTTTGGAGGAAGGAAAATTTCTCTTTGAAACTTGAGGACATGCGGCGGCGTCCTCGGCGAACTTTCACCAAGGACGAGAATGAAGTGACTCGCATTGAGCCCACATCGAGGTATTATTCATTTGGTAATTGATACATTGATTGACTGATTGATTAACAGCTGCCTTGAACTGATCGCAATGCTGTTGCAGGCCAGACCACTTGTATTTTTGTGTTAACTGAATTAAAAAAATATATCGTCCTAAAAATGTCTGACAGCACTGTGGAGAGTGATTAGCACTTTTGGCACGCAGTTCTGAAGTTGTGGGTTCGAATCTCGGCATTGCGGAGTTTGCATGTTCTTCCCGTGCGTGTGTGTTTTTTTTCCCACCAACATTGGAATAACATGCGTCATTGAAGACTGCAGGCGACCAGTCTACTGGGTGTCCGTATGTGCACTGAATTTGATTGGCGACCAGTCCATTGTTTGTCAATCTGTTCCCTGCATGTTATTGTTGTTGAATTGGAAGCACAGCATGTCTGACAGTTTTTTAAAATGGACTTTATTATATATATATATATATATATATATTTTTTGTGCTGTTCCCATATGGAAGAAGTTGGGATGAAGTTCGCTCACGCTTCTTGATGGTATCATAAAAACTTACAAACTTCACAAAAAATTACATCCTACCATCAAAAAATGTAAAGTTGTTGCGCTAATAATGCAAGGAAACTAAAAAAGGCTGTGTTGTGTCGTCAACAAAAGTCTTTCGGCCAAAAAAACGGGGAAAAAAAACGGAAAATGCACTTTACTCGCAAAATAACTGCATCAAGCCTGTTACCCATTGACTTCACCAGACTGTTGCATTTTTCATTTTAAATGTTTTTCCAGGCCTTTACTGCAGCCTCTATCAGTTATTGTTTATTTCTGATGGTTTCTCCCTTTAGTCTCTTCTTCAGGAGGTAAAATGAATGCTCTCTTGGGTTAAGGTCTTGACTTGGCCAGTCTAATACCTTCCACTTTTCCCCCTTGATGAAGTCCTTTGTTGTGTTGGCAGTGTGTTTTGGGTCATTGTCTTGTTGCATGATGACGTTTCTCCCGATTAGTTTGGCTGCATTTTTCTGTAAACTGGCCAAGTCAATCACCGGACCTTACCCAAATAGAGCATGCATTTTACCTACATTACAGTACACTACACACTAGTATAAAAACAGAAAACAATTGTTAATTGTTGATGAATTAAGGTGATTTGTGTTGCAGATGGTCACATTTCTAACATTGCTCTAACATTGACAATGGCAATGACAAGTGCAAAAATAAATTAACGAGGAAGTGATGATGTCACTTTCTGTGTACATTCTTCTACTACTTTTTTTTTTTTTTTTTATGAATCCTTGTTAAGGCGCCTCCTTCTTTTGGAAGTCCCCAAAAAAGCTAATGAAAAGCAAAAGGGTGAATGAAAGTGTTTTTGGAGCGCTGCCTCCTGGTGGTGCATTCACAGAAAATCAGACATTTATGTTTGTGTGCCCGCAGGAAAGATGCGGGCGGCGGCCGCCACAACGCTGCTCCTGCTGCTTTGTGTCGTCCGCCTGGACCGCGGCTCCTGCGATCATCAGGAGCAGCGGCGCAATGACGGGAACGTCGGGAAGGATGTCACTGGCAACGTCGACAATAACGACGTCGGGAACGTCTGGAACGACACTACGGCGGCGAAGGGCGGCAGGAAGCAGCCGCACATCATCTTCATCCTCATCGATGATCAAGTGTGTGTCGAGGAGGCGTGTCCATACTGCTCAACATTGATGGAAAAATCACTCAATAGCACCCCTTGGAAAGTTAGATAAAATATTTATTTATTTATTTTTAGACAAACAACTTTGTTAAAAATATACCTTAAAAAATCTAATATAAATGACCTTACAAAGAAATCAGTCTTTTTTTTTTCTGAAAAACCATACTTTTTTCACATTTACTTTAAAAAAAAAAAAAAAAAAAAAAAAAAAAGGGCTCTTTAAAAAAATACTTTTCACCCAAAATATGTTTGTTTATGTTACTATTTTTTTCCACCCCAAAAAATACTAGTTAATGAATGCGGGGTTCGACTGCATTCATTACCTAGTATTTTTAATTCTTTTTTTAATTCGTTTTTTCTTTTTTTGGGATGAACCAACCCCTCAAACGGTTATTGGTGATTCACTTAACAGTATTGTAGTGCATAAAAAAGTAGTAATAACATTTGTTCTCCACATAACCTGCAAACGTAAAATGGGAGCGTGAAATGTGACTGTACTGAATGTATTGATTTTTTTCTTGTTCTCCTGTGGTGGTTAGCAAACCGACTTCATAGCGCATTAGCGCCACCGACTGATATTGTCATTCCACTGCAAGGAAACGAATGTGAATTGATGGTGGCTCATGTTGTGAAGTGTACCGGCGCCATCTAGCGTTGGGGGTATGAAGTGCACTTGAATCTCAAAATTTTGCACACGTTAAGCCAAAAAAATTGGTCAAGTGACCTTGCGCATCTCCAAAAACTTGTAAGTTGGGGCACTTATATGTCAAGGCACCTATACATAGTCTGGGATAGTAAGAGATACAGTGGGTGTTGGATGCTGCTGACGTTTTGGCATTTTTCCCGGTCAGGGGTTCAACGACATCGGCTACCACAACCCCAGCATCAAGACACCCACGTTGGACAAGTTGGCGGCCGAGGGCGTCAAGCTGGAGAACTACTACGTCCAGCCCATTTGCACGCCGTCGCGCAGCCAGCTCCTCACCGGCAGGTACTAGTAAATTACAACTAGTACAGTTCGCGGAAAGAACCCGAGTTCTCCGAGCGTTGTTTGTGGTGGGCCCACAGGTACCAGATCCACACGGGACTCCAGCACTCCATCATCCGGCCCAGCCAGCCCAGCTGCCTCCCACGCCACATGGACACGCTGCCCCAGAGGCTGCGCCAGGCCGGCTATGCCACGCACATGGTGGGCAAGTGGCACCTGGGATTCTACACGTGAGCCACACGTTTCCGCAAGTCTAAAGCGGTAAAAACCCACAACAACCCGACCGAGCGATCATCCACACTCGGCTTTCCGTGTTACGTCCAGGAAGGCGTGCCTGCCCACCAGGAAAGGCTTCGACTCCTTCTTTGGCTCCTTAACAGGAAGCGTGGACTACTACAGGTAAACCGCGCTTCCAGGATTTTAGTTTTGTCGTTGGAATGCAGGAGAAAATCCTCGACGTCTCCGCTGGGCCAATGGATGGCAGACCTTTGTGTGTGTGCGCATGCAACTTGCTGCCTTTGAAAAATCAGGAAATCACTAACCTCCCTCTCAAAAAAAAAACAAAAAAAGTGGGGGGAAAAAACCCACTTAAAATCGAAATGTTTTTCATGAAATTCTTTTTTTCCCTTAAAAAGTATACTTTTTCGACCCCCCCCAAAAATACAAATTTATTCTTACACAAATCTTTGACCAAAAAATACTTTTTTTTTTTTTCTTTAAAAGGAAAAACTTTTTTGGGCCATGGGAAAATAATCCTGAAAAAAATTGTCGTCACAAATAAAAATAAATTAAAAAATATGACTTTTACTGAAGAAATGAGGTACCTAATTTTGTGGTGTGAGTGTACTGTAATGTTGTGACTTGCGTTTGTGGTTTGTGCGCAGTTACGGTTCGTGCGACGGTCCTGGCGTGTGCGGCTACGACCTCCACGCCAACGAGAGCGTGGCCTGGGGTCACGAGGGCAAATACTCCACCACGCTCTTCACGCAGCGAGCTCGCAAGATCCTCCAGAGTCACGATCCTGCTGGCCGACCCATCTTCCTCCTCCTTTCGCTGCAGGTAGATCACCTCCCATAGCCCGTTACAAAAAATGTTAGTCTTTCAAAAAAAAAAAAGGAGATTTTAGGGTGATTATACCACTTTTTTTTTCTTTTTTGTTTTTTTTTAAGATATACGTCCCCCCAAAAAAATCTGAATTATTTTCTAAAATATTAATAGACTTTTTATTTTTAAAAATACAACTCAACTGTGCAAACACAACTTTCTCCATCCTACAAAAATTATTCTCAAAAAGTGAAATTCTTTTTCTTCAAAGAACTTTTTTTTTTTTTTACTTCAAACATTTTCTTCCGCAAAAATCAGCCTTGTATTTAGCTTTTTCCTCAGTAAATCCTATACTATCCCCCCAAATTTTACTTTTTTTCAAGAAAATTACGACTTTATTGTTGTGTAAAATACTTTCTTATAGCCCTTTTTTTCCTCTCCAAAAATACAATTTATTTCCTCCCTGCCAAAAAATCTTTAAAGAATTGGAACTTGGAATTGAAACATTTTAAAAAAAAAAAATTCTTCTCCAAAAATCTGACTTTTTAATTTTATAAATCTTTTCTACAGTAAATACTGAAACCTAAAAAAGGGTATTTTTCCCACCCCAAATATCAAAAATATTTTCTGAAAAAATGTTTTAGTGAAAAAATTACTTTTTTTATTTTAAGAGAGACTTTAACTCTAAGATTAGAATTTTCTTCCCCCCAAAAATAAACATTTTCATAAAATTATTTTGGGGAGAAAAAAAATGCATTTTTAACTTAAAGAGTAAAAAAAAGTACTATTTTTCCCTCCAGAAAATACTGAAATAATGCCTTTTTTGAAGTTACAAATTTATTGTGATGTAACATTACTTTTTTCTTTATTTTGCCCATATGCTGCAAGATTGCTACTTTTTAAAGGATATTTCACCCCAAAAATATCTAATTTACTTAATATTTAATAATAATTTTAAAGATTATTAAAAAAAAAATAAACTTAAGTCTAAGATCACAACTTTCTTCCAAAACATAAACATCTAATTTCATGAAATTAAAATGTTTTTTTTATTTAAATTTATTTAAAAAAAAAAAAAATTCCTCAACAATGGTTACTTTGTTCTTGGGGATTTATTAATTTTTTTACCAGAACAATCTGTAATTTTCTTTTGTAAAACAGTCCAGAAAGTAAAGTGTGGTGTGTTTTTCGGCTTAGGCGGTGCACACACCGCTGCAGCCCCCCAAATCGTACATCTACCCATACCGCGACATGGCCGACGTGGCGCGGAGGAAGTTCGCCGCCATGGTTTCCACAGTGGACGAGGCAGTACGCAACGTCACCTACGCGCTGCGTAAGGCGGGCTTCTACCGCGACAGCGTCATTGTGTACTCCACCGACAACGGCGCGCAACCCTTCACTGGGGGCAGCAACTGGCCGCTCAGAGGACGAAAGGTAACCTCAACGTTTTCGCAAGGCTACTTGCTCCAAAAACCTTTCCTTACATAAAATACCATTTAGTCTGACTTTGCAGTATTCTCGTAAAATGAAAAAAAATCTTTTTTTCTGCACAATATACCTTTTATTTAAAAAAAAAATATCAAACAATAGATTTTTAAATAAAAAAATCGGGTTCTTTCTTGAAATCAGAATTGTTCTCTATTTTCACAAGATTGCTACGTTTTTCTCTTGGGAGAAAAATGTAATTACAACTTGAAAAAATTATTTTATTTCTGAAAAATGCAAATTCTCCTGTATTGAACATTTACAAAAATACAATTTTTTTGACCCCAAAATATCCTCCTAAAATGATTTTTTTCCTGTAAATTATATTCTTGTAAGATATTTACTATTTTCTTAAAAGAAAAAAAAATCTTTTCAGATTTACGGGGACCCACTGTATAATGTTTACTATTTAAAGCTTTTACCATTTAAAGCAATTTGTCTAGAAAATACTTAAAAATAGAAAAAAATGAATTTTTAAATTCAATTTTAAAAAACAAAATAACAGCTGCATGATGCGTGTGAACCAGTACAGTATCAATGATCCTCACTCCAGCACTGTGAAAGATGAGTCATATTGGCTAACAGGAATGCACAGTGGTCATTGTCGTCATGTGCTGTTGTTGCTTTTTGTTGACGGTAGGGTACGTACTGGGAGGGCGGCGTGCGTGGCGTGGCGTTCGTGCACAGCCCGTTGCTGCGGCGCAGGAGGCGCGTGTCCAAAGCACTCGTCCACATCACCGACTGGTTCCCCACCCTGCTCGCGCTCGCCGGAGGAAATGTCAGCCAGGTCACTCACTCTTTTTTCCACCCCCGCCTGAAAATATTGACACCAATTACAGCACTAAAAGCTCTATTATGCAATAACAATATACAGTAATATCATAACCAAGTTTGCTTTTAAAATATTGCATTTTTTTTTTCTTGAGAAAGAAAAGCTTAATGAAAATAAAGATTTTCTTCCCAAAAATAAAATAGAAATTGGGAGGTGATTATAACTTTATGCTCATTTAAGACAACTACATTTTTGTCAAAAATACAATTCTTATGGTGACTGATTTTTTTTCTCTTTAAAAAAATTATCTTAAATTGCTTTTTTTAAAGGTTTTACCTCAAATAAATCTTGACTTTTATACATCTATATACCATTTCTACAAAATACATTTCTATAAAATACAACTTAAGAAATATGACTGTTTTCAGAAAACAATATTACAAATGTTTCCTCTAAAAACGGACTTATTTTCTTACAAATACATAACACATTTTACAAAAAAGTTTTTTTTTAATTAAAGAAAAATAAAATGTTATCCTTTTTCCCGAAAATACAACTTTCTTCCAGAAAAGAAAACCCAAGAAATAAACTAATTCTTCTAAAAAAATGTTGAATTTATTTTGCTTGGAAATAATTATTTTCATCTCTAATAATCTGACTTATTTGTCCTCATCAATGATTGTTTTCCTTATTTGTTTCCATTATTTTCTTTCTGTAATACATTTTCTTTCAAGAATGTTAAGAAAACTCCCCTGTGTCAATTTCTTTTCTAAAAAGAAATTTGTTTATCCAAATTTATTCTAAATGGGTGTTTTTATTTATTTATTAGAAAATTCGCTTCTAAAAAAATATATACTTTATTCTCATTCTCCTTATTGTACTTTTTTCCCTCTAAATTTTATGTCTAAAAGAAATCAAAAGTGAAAAAAGCAACTAATACTGTGGATGGCTTTATGAAATTGTAAAAATCTTTGCTTTGTTTAGTCATTGAAGCTGCTGAGTGGCAATAAAATTTCAAGTTTGAAGCTGTGTTAGACTGTTGGCAAGTTTTCCTCAGTGGCCGTAAAAGTAAAAAGCACATTTGACAGTGATGGAGATAAATGTGCTCCTTGAATGTCAGCAGTGCACAAAACATGGAGCTCATGGCTGCTTTTTGGACGACTTGAAACATAAATTGTCGACTTTTACTGCATGACGTGTCCCACTGGGCCAAACGGGCTCGATACAAATGGTTTCTACAGTAGTCGTTGCTTTTGGCCGCCATCGACAACAAGACTACGGCTGCTGCTGAAAAAAGACTGAAGGAAGTCAAGAAGCCACGACGTCTCCCGTGTGCTAAAAGTAGTCTTCTTTAAAGTAGGCCACATAGGACCCACTCTGTTCTAGACTCTGGGAGACCCAGCATTTACATTGTCAGGAGTCCTGAAATATTTCTTGCATTCATTTGGATGTTTCTTTCTGAAAGTTGGTTCATTCAAATGTATTTTTTTTCCATTTTTGTTTTCATCGAATATTCATTTATCGATGTAAATAATTGGTTAATTTATTGTAAATAACTGAAAGACATTTGTAAAATAGACAATTTAATGTGTACATGTAATCCATTTTATCCACTAATTGGTTAATTCCTTATAAATAATAAAATAAATAAAACATTTGACATATTTAACATTTCACTTTTTTATTCGCTGAATTAATTTTTGAAAACTATAAGATACAAATTAGTATTTCATTTTTCATTTTTTTTTTTCAAACCCCACAAAACCTTTCATTTTTTTATTCAATAATTGGTTAATTTACTGTGAGTAACAAAATAAAATAATTTACAGAAATATTTAACATAAAATATATTTCATTAATGAATTTATTGCCGACATTAAAATGAAATCTTAAAAATATTTTATTCAATAATTGTTTAATGAATGTACCGTAAATAATAGAATAAATATTAGTAAAACAAAAATTAGATTCACATTGAACATTTTTAATTAATTATAATAGAATAAAATCAGAATATTAATAAAACTTTTTTTTGATTTTTTAGATGAATATTAACTGGCTATAATTGGTTAATCTCTCGTATACAAAAAAATACAAATACTAGTAAAGTATTTTGTTTATTCAGTCCGTAATATAATAAATAAATAAAATATATTTATTGTAAATAGGCAGCACGGTGACCGACTGGTTAGGGCGTCTGCCTCACAGTTCTGAGGACCGGGGTTCAATCCCCGGCCCCGCCTCTGTGGAGTTTGCATGTTCTCCCCGTGCCTGTGTGGGTTTTCTCCGGGCGCCCCGGTTTCCTCCCACATCCCAAAAACATGCATGGTACGTTAATTGACAACTCTAAATTGCCGGTAGGTGTGAATGGTTGTTTTGTTTGTATGTGCCCTGCGATTGGCTGGCAACCAGTTCAGGGTGTACCCCGCCTCCTACCCGATGATAGCTGGGATAGGCTCCCGCACGCCCGCGACCCTAGTGAGGGTAAGCGGCACAGAAAATGGATGGATGGATTTATTGTAAATAATGCAATGAAGCATTAGTAAAAGAAACTATTGTAAATATATATTGAACAAATGTTTAGTGATTGAAAGAAATAATAACGTTTTTTAAATTATATAAGCTGTATTATTATTATTTTTTTAAACCCATCTATGAGCATCATATTCCTTCTTTATTTCAGCTTTTTTTTTTTTTTATACCTCATCTATGAATGACGTAGCCCTTTTGTCCACTTTAAAAATTAAACGTCTCCTTTGGGCTTTCCCCTTAGAGCCAAGGTCTGGACGGCTTCGACGTCTGGGCGGCCATCAGTGAAGGCAAAGAGTCTCCTCGGCACGAGATTCTGCACAACATCGACCCCCTGCACAAGGCACCCGTGCCCACCCGCAACTGGGACGCACACACAGGTACCAAGCAACTGATGTGGCGGGGTAAAACTAGACTTTATGGTATCATACATTTTTCAAACAGCACAAATTTTTCTAATCCCTTGGAGCCGAAAAGTTGTCAGTGAGGGAAAAAAAAAGGCAGGTTTTGCTCTCAATGGCAGAGCAACAAATTCTTGTGCATTTCCCGGGAGAGATTGAAGATCGGTTGGCAAACACGTGCTTGTGTACACGAGGGCTTGAACCGATTTATCGACTAGTCAATTTTACTACTCTGCATCAACGTTTTAACCATATGGTTGCCTAATCTCTTCTTACATTTTTAGAGTTTCTCATCTTCCAATCTGCAAATTTACATGCGACTTTGTTTTGAGTCGTTGGTCAGCTGCCTAGAACATTTTTCCTCAAATCTTTCTTTCCCCTTATTCACTCCCAAAATTAGTAAACTCATTTTTTTTTTTTTTTCCAGAAACCCCACAAAAACCTTTCCACTTATTAATTTTGTTTTTCATAAACAACTCCCCCTAAAACAAAATTTTCAGAATGTTGTACTCTCCAAAAATGGAACGGTTTATCTTGGAGAAAAAAAAACTATTTACAAAATGTTGATAATTTTCCAAGTTGCAATAACTACTTACATGAAGAAGAGTTTGAATGTATTGTTCGCCATGGCCGTTGCTTGTACGTTGAAGTATTGACCAGCATGAAAATTGAAGTCTGAAGATGTTTGTTTTGATTGGTCATTATCACTTGTTTTCAGACCGGTACCAGTATGGGTACAGTGTTCCCTCGCTATATCGCGGATTCAGTGCATTGACGTTTTTTTTTTCTTTTTCTCCATATTGCGTGTAATTCACTATATCGTGGGATTTTGTGTATGCTGTAACTTTTTTGTGGCAAAATATACACGTCCTAGCCTAAAACAAAACTGTAGAAAAAATACAAATTCATATTACAAGGAATAAAATGTACAGCGGCTGAAATAAGTTTTTAATGTCACCATTTTTCTCACTAAATATCCTTCCAAAGGTGCTATTGACCTGAACATTTCACCAGATGTTGGGAACAACCCAAGTAATCCATTTATACAAAGAAAGTAGAACTCAGAAATGAAGTTGTGTGAAATAATATGAAATGACACAGGGAAAAAGTATTAAACACATGAAGAAAGGGAGGTGCAAAAGGCATGGAAAGCCAAGATAACACCTAAAATTGATCAATAATCAAACAGCAATCCAGCCCCTTGTCAGTGCAAATGAATATCAGCTGGTTCAGTCCTAATTGATGGCCTACAAAAAGGTCTCATTGCCAAAATGTTAGTCAAGACACATCTCGTGATGGGGAAGAGCATAGAGCTGTCTCAAGACAATCGCAAAGTAATTGTTACAAAACATAATGATGGGATTGGTTACAGGCGCCTATCTAAGCTTCTGAACGTTCCAGTGAGCACGGTTGGGGCCATAATACGGAAGTGGAAAGCCAATCATACCACCATTAATTTGCCTCGATCAGGTGCTCCTTGCAAGATTTCGGACAGAGTAGTGCAAAGAATAAATCAGAAGCATTGTCCAAGAGCCAAGGACCACCTGCGGAGAGCTTCAAAAAGACCTGGAATTAGCAGGTACTGTTGTCACAAGGAAAACAGTGAGTCATGTACCACCGCCGCCATGGCGTGGATGCACGCTCACCACGCAAGACCCCATTGCTGGGAAAAAAAAAAGCATGTCAAAGCTCGAACAACATTTGGACAAGCCAGTTAAATACTGGGAGAATATAGTCTGGTCGGATGAGAGCAAAATTGAACTCTTTGGATACCATAATGCAAACCACGTTTGGAGGAGAAATGGCACTGCACATCACCCTCAAAACACCACCACCATCCCCAACAGTGAAGTTTGGAGGTGGAAACATGATGGTGTGGGGCTGCTACTGGTAAACTTCACTTTGTTGAAGGGAAGATGGATGGGCAAATGTACCGAGACATTCTTGACAAAAATCCGCTGCCATCTACGAGGATGATGAAAATGAAACGAGGGTGGATATTTCAGCAGGATAATGATCCAAAACATATTGCCAAGGAAACACTCAGTTGGTTTGAAAGAACAAAAATAAAGCTGCTAGAATGGCCCAGCCAATCACCTAACTTCAATCAAAAATCTATGGAAAGAACTGAAACATAAAATAAGCCTATGAAACCTTTAAGATTTGAAGACTCCTTGTGGACGAATGGTCCAAAATCACACCATAGCAATGGATGCAACGGGTTTCTCTATACAGGAGGCATCTTGAACCCGTCATTGCAAACAAAGGCTTTTGTACAAAGTATTAAAGAAATACCAGTTGCCGTGTTCAATACTTTTTCCCTGTGTCATTTCTGATCTTATTTATTCGACTTTCTTATATGTATGGATTACTTGGGTTGTTCCCAACATCTGGCGAAATCTTCATGTCTTTGGAAATATATTTAATGAGAAAAATGGTGACGTGTTAAATACGTATTTCAGCCGCTGTACATAATGTGTAGTACTACTATGCATTATTGTATATTTAAGAGTTTAAAAGGAATTTAAGAGTATAGATAGTGTTTATAAGAGTATGTTAGAGGTTAATAGGAGTGCGGGGAATATTAATAAGAGTCTGGGGAAGTTCAGACAGCTTTAAAATATGTATAAATAATAATTTTCAAAAATACATGGTCCCTACTTCACTGATTTTACCTATTGCGGGGTGGTCCATAAACTAACCCCACGAAAAATGAGGGATTACCGTATTCACTCGTACTCAGCGATACCAAGTACTCGTGTCAAATCACCGCAATGTAGCGCCACCTACTCGCAAGGAGGACTCATGCTTTTTAGAGCATTTCCACTTGTAAATGCTTCTTGCACTGTACGCTGTTTTAATTGTACTTTTTTTTGTCTTTGTTTTAAATGTTTATAAGCTGTTTTTTTCCCCCTGTTTTTAAAGGCTTTTAATCATGTAAAGCACATTGAGTTACCTTGTGTATGAAATGTGATATATAAATACATTTTCTTTGCTTTAATGTCAGATTTGATTGCCTTAAATATCAGTGGCTGGTATCGGCAGCCTTCACAAGTGCCCAATACAATACCTGGTATCGGTACTCACCCAACCAAGACGATGTGATAATGTTTTGTTTTGATTGGACAGGAGACTCTCTTTTAAAGAAGCCAAAGAAGAAGAAGAAGAAGAAGAAGCAGAAAAAGAAGCTTCTGAAGCAACTACCCAAGCAAAAGTCTGTGTTCAAGTTGTCCAAAGACACAAACAAGTTGTATCCCGAGCTCAAAGCTCGTCCGAAGGCCGGGCCGGGCCGCCTCGACCCGTCCGTCGCTCGCATGTCTCTCCCTCAAGCGAAAGCATCCAAGTCCAAAGCCAGAAGGACTGCGTCCCCGGAGCACAACCTGTCCTGGACCCAGACCAAAATCCAGTTGCGCCTCAAGTCCAAGAGATCTCTTTTCTCGTCTACGCTTCAGAATGCATCCCGGCCCGACTCAGCCAACAAGCTCCTCCACCAGGGGGTCAAGCTGCTCGTGTGGGACACGTCGGTCCAGGCGGCCATTCGGGTCGGAGACTGGAAGCTGCTCACTGGAGACCCCGGCCACGGAGAGTGGGTGCCCCCGCAGGTACGCTATGCACTTTACTACACTACGACTTGCTAGTCACATCTTCATCACCCTTTTTCATGTGAAAAAGCGCTAATTTTGTTTTCAGAGAGATATTATTTTTGAAAAGGAATCTTTTGACTTTTTTTTTTTTTTCGCAAAAAATAAAAAACTGATTTCTTGGTGTGAAATTTTACTAATATTTGGATTATTTTTTTTTGCTTCACAATAATTAATTTGTGTAGAATTCTCTTTGGGGGGGGTGAGAAAAGCACATTTCTTTTTAAAGCGTATTTGCCAGTTTTTTTTTTTTTTAAAAGTCGTATTGTTTTTTGTTTTGTAATTAAGTTTTATTTTTCCAAGAAATGTTTATTTTTTTTTTAAGAAAAAATATAATTTTTGTCATTTTTGGAAGGGAAAAAAAGCAAAACTCAAAAGATATAAGTAATATTTTTTTTCAATGTTTTTATATTCTCAAAAAGCTATCTTATTGAGAAAATTCAAATTATTATTTTTAAGAGTTCTGTGATTTATTTTTGTATTTTTTTTTTTTTTTTAAACAGCAATTTTTGAAGTTGTACATATTGAGAAGAACATTTTGTGAGGGGATTTTCAATTTTAAGAAAACATTTTTTTTTAAAAAGAAAACCCTAAGATTTTATGTAAAAAGTTTTAATACAATACAGTGGAACCTCAGGTTACGAATTGAATTTGTTCTGTAACTCCGTTTGCAAATTGAGGTAATCTTTCCCCTTTTAAATGAATGGGAATGCAATTAATCCGTTCCAGCCCCAGAATAACGTTATTATTTAACTTACTTTGTTGTGTGGTTAAAAATAAATACTGTGCAATATAGAAATGGGTGAAAACAATTTCTGATGATGAAATAACAGTGACATATCACTGCGCAGTGTCTTAGCCTTTCAGTTACACTGTTTACATTCACTGTGGTTACTGCTAGACCTAAATGACCACCACCTCCCACAATACAGCACAGCTTTTGCGTTGCATTGTGGGGAGTGCTGGTCATTTTCCCCTCCTTGAGCTGTCACCTTATCATGGTGGAGGGGTTTGTGTGTTCCAATGATCCTCGGAGCTAAGTTGTCTGGGGCTTTATGCCCCTGGCAGGGTCACCCATGGCAAACAGGTCCTCGGTGAGGGACCAGACAAAACACCGCTCCAAAGACTCCTAAAATGTACTATTTTGAATGTATAAAACTACTGGAAGACGTTTTCCCTTGCCCGGACGCGGGCCATTGGGGCCCCCCTCTGGAGCCAGGCCTGGAGGTGGGGCTCGAAGGCGAGCGCCCAGTGGCCAGGCCCAGCCCGAAACCGGAGTACCCGGAGAAAACCCATTCAGACACGGGGAGAACATGCAAACTCCACACAGACTAGGCCGGATTTGAACCCGGGTCCTTAGAAGTGTGATGCAGATGTGCTAACCAGTCGTCCACCATGCTGAAAATAGTGTAACCCGAGGTCATTTAAGTTGATCTTTTTTAACTAAATTGTATTTTTTTTCTGAATCTTTAATAAAACATCGAGCTAACATTTTTCTCCAAGAGAATAGGCGCTTATTCTGCTCACCTTTTTCTCATTTGCTGTGGGTCAGATCCTGCCGACACTTGCGGGCCGCTGGTGGAACTTGGAGCGAGCGTTCCCGTCGCTCCAGAGCCGAAAAGGCGGCGAGGCGCCCAAAAGTGTTTGGCTGTTCAACATCAGCGCTGACCCGTACGAGCGCTGCGACCTTTCTGGCCAGCGCCCCGACGTGGTGCGTCGCCTTCTGGCCCGCCTCGCCCACTACAACCGCACCGCCGTACCTGTGCACTTCCCGCCCGACGACCCGCGCGCCCATCCTGACCGGCACGGCGGCGCCTGGGTGCCCTGGATCGACCAGGACCAAGAGAAAGATCAGAACCAGGACCAAGGTGAGATGCATCACAAGAAGGTCCAGCAGAAGAACAAGAATAATAATAAAAAGAAGAACAAATGTCGACTGTGCAAGCTCAAAGCATTTTTCCTCAAACTCAACACTGGGATCATGTCAAGTCGCATTTGAGCTGCAATTATTACATTATTAATAATAATCGGGTCTGCTCCACAAGAGGATGACAAGTTGAGCCAGTTTTTTTTGCTTGTTTGTTTTACATACACATTATTGCCTCTATGTCTACGATGTCCTTTTGATTTTAGCGTTTACATCTGACATTAATTTTACTGTCCATTCAACTTTTTGTTCTGCCCTTCAAATTTCTACTTCCATCCATCCATTTTCTGAGCCGCTTCTCCTCACTAGGGTCGCGGGCGTGCTGGAGCCTATCCCAGCTGTCATCGGGCAGGAGGCGGGGTACACCCTGAACTGGTTGCCAGCCAATCGCAGGGCACATAGGAACAAACAACCATTCGCACTCACAGTCATGCCTACGGGCAATTTAGAGTCTCCAATTCATGCATGTTTTTGGGATGTGGGAGGAAACCGGAGTACCCGGAGAAAACCCACGCAGGCACGGGGAGAACATGCAAACTCCACACAGGCGGGGCCAGGGATTGAACCCGGGTCCTCAGAACTGTGAGGCTGACGCTCTAACCAGTCGGCCACCGTGCCGCCAATTTCTACTTTAGTACCATAAAATATTAACTTTTTTTTTTTTTTTTTGCAAATGTTGACGGTTCGTGGAAGATGACAACTTTTTCTCTTAAAAATTAAACTTCTGGAAACGATTTTTTTCCCCCTTCCATCATTATTTTTGGGCTAAATTTTTTTATTAGTATGCCACTTTTTTTGTTAAATATTGCCCCCCCCCCCCCATAAAAAAGATTTTCATGAAAATTTTGACAAAAAATATTACTTTGTATCTGGGAAAGAAAATCCTAGTTTCTTGCGACCTATTAGAATATTGTAGAAAATTATTTTTTTAGATGTTTCTCTCAGAAAAACTTTAGCTGAAAACATTTGTGAGGAAAAAAAATCTTGAAAGAATAAGTATTTTTTTCCCTGAAAATTACGCTCATGAAAATTGACTTTATGAAATTACTTTTTTTCCACAAACATTTCATTTTTAAAAATGCAACTTTGCACTTGATTTTGAACTACTTTTTTTTTTAAACGTTTTTGTTACTTTTATGTTTTAAGATGTCTGCCTCACAGTTCTGAGGACCCGGATTCAAATTTGGTCTCACCTGTGTGGAGTTTGCATGTTCTCCCCGGGCACTCCGGTTTCCTCCCACATCCCAAAAACATGCGTGGTAGGTTAATTGAAGACTCTCAATTGCCCGTAGGTGTGAATGTGAGTGGGAATGGCTGTTTGTTTCTATGTGCCCCACCGATTGGCTGGCGACCACTTCAGGGTGTATCTCGCCCGAAGACAGCTGGGATAGGCTCCAGCACGCCGGCGACCCTATTGAGGATAGGCGGTACTGAAAATGTATGGATGGATATTTTAAGATTAGGACCTGAATGCTGATTGATTAAAATGGTGAACGCTTAAATGAGCCTTAACACTTTTTATATTGGATATATTACATTCCCACTATAAGTAGAAAAGTCCACTGCTGTTTTATATATTTGCAACATGAACCTCGTGAATGTGGAGGGTTTTATTACACTTTAATGTAATTATTTTAATTCAGTATTATGTTCTTTGTGAGCAACAAACGTGTTTTATTGCCATCCACAAACATGGCATTTTTAAATAAGCATCTTTATCCACAAATATTTGTCTGGAAATCATGAATCCTGCATCTAAATATTGATATTTATAACACAGTCATCAGATGATGTCAATGTAAAATTTCTATTAAAAAAAATTCCCCCCCCCCTCACACATTTTTGTCATTCCTTGGTCAGAAATGAAACCAGAATTCTTTTTTTTTTTACCCATACATTGTTTGACATAGGCAGTAGGAAAGAGGGTTAACGTAATTAATTTACCATTTTTATTCATCGTTGGCATGTGCATAAAACTGGGCGCACTTATTTTGGCCACTAGGTGAAGCCAGAGGTCAGGATTGTGACTTAGTTTTGTTTGAAGTTCTACTTGTGACATTTGACTGATTGTGTGGAGATAAGGGATTACATCATGCATTGAAATGATTACGACAGCCTGTCAAAATATGACCCAAATGTATTTATTTACATTTGTTGTGCTGGTCTGAAGCCACATTGCATTTGCGTATGACACACACACTCAATGGTAAAAACATCCAAACTCCATTCATCCATTTTACATACTGCATATCTTTACTAGGATCGTGGGCTTGCTGGAGCCTATCCCAGCTGACTGGGCGAGAGGCCTGATACACCCTGAACTGGTCGCTAGCCAATCGCAGGGCACATATAAACAACCATTCACACCTATTGGAAATGTATAGTCTTCAAGGGGCGGCACGGTGGCCGACTGGTTAGAGCGTCAGCCTCACAGTTCTGAGGACCCGGGTTCAATCCCCGGCCCCGCCTGTGTGGAGTTTGCATGTTCTCCCCGTGCCTGCGTGGGTTTTCTCCGGGCACTCCGGTTTCCTCCCACATCCCAAAAACATGCATGAATTGAAGACTCTAAATTGACTGACTGTGAGTGCGAATGGTTGTTTGTTTCTATGTGCCCTGCGATTGGCTGGCAACCAGTTCAGGGTGTACCCCGCCTCCTGCCCGATGACAGCTGGGATAGGCTCCAGCAGGCCCGCGACCCTAGTGAGGAGAAGCGGCTCAGAAGATGGATGGATAGTCTTCAAGGAACCTACCATGCATGTTTTTGGGATGTGGGAGGAAACCCACGCAGGCACGGGGAGGACATGGAAACTCCACACAGGAGAGGCTGGGATTTGAACCCGGGTCCTCAGGACTGTGAGGCAGATGTGCTAACCAGTCGCCTTTGGAATTAGTGTTTGGAATTAGTAAAGCTGTATATAAACATAACAAGTACTTCAGGGCTAACACCCTATGAAACATTGTTTGGAAGGCCTTATAAACTACCTCAATTTAAGAACCGAATGGCTCAAATGTATCCTTTACTTGGTCCTGACCCTTTAGATAATGACAGTGATGATGATAATGACGTGCATTATGACCTGCCTGATTTGTTTCCAGATCCAGGTGGCTATGAATAAAGATTAACATTGCCTTTGAGTGTAAACGTATGTGTTTTCATAAAAATGATCCTACAGTCGAAAATCTAATTGAAGTGACTGATGTATGCTGATATGAAAATTTGAGCAAATATGTGATAAACAGGAGGGAAATGTTAGAATAAATATACATTAGTTATCCCATATTTACTCTTATAGTATTGGAAAGCATTTATTCCGCAATATAACCTTGTTTGTATCATGTAAGTTGAAGTTGTCTGTGAAGATGGTTTACACGTTGCTGCTATGTGCTCCCCCAACTTTATAGCAGCAACAGCTATGTAACTGAGTGGGAATTTGTGGATTGGAAAAACACGTAACTCGCGGATATGTTTGTGTAAATAATTTGAAGCTGGGAACCGCCCTAAGGAAATAAAAAGAGAGGGTTCGGCACAGTGGGCTCAGAGCGGTAGGAGGTTGTAACTGCGTACAACTCTGTCCGTTCTCCTCGCGAGTAAAAGAACCATCTCTTGTCTTCATTACTTGTTTATTGTTTATTAAATGTTCTAGGTTGATTGAACCTGACAAAAACTAAACCCCAGTTGCATCAAGAAGCTCAAAAGTGTATTGCCGCACATGTGGAGAATGCAAATGGTTTCCCCACCATATACTGACAAAAAAAGGAATTGAACTTATTCCATACTTTAAAAGTATAATTTGTATTTATTGAGATTTTTCATGGTTTTCTAATTTATTTTTTATAGACTCTATTCAAATGTAGAATATGCTTCTGTTTAAGTTAAGCAGTGGTTATTTTGCAATGTACATAGAATTTTGTGTTATTGGTTTTATTGAAGTTATTTTACAAGATAACCTAATGTAATTATTTTATTAAATTGTAGCCCATTCTTACTTTAAAGGTTACTTTATGGAACCCATTGGTTAATAATAAATGGGTCAGTTTTCCTCATACCTACAGTTGCTGCTTATTGTACACCATTAGAGTAATATAACATCACCAAGCCTTTTCTAACATTCCATACTACAAAATAAGTATGTATGATTATTGTTGATATTGGATCGAACCGATATTGGGATCAGCCAAAATTCAAGGCTGAAATATTGGTATCGGATGGGAAGTGAAAAAGTTGAATCGGCACATCCCTACTGAAAATAGTGATCGTTAAAAAAAATTTAATTGGCCTGTTTCTTAAAAAAAAACAATCGTTGAAATGCCTCCTTGACGAAAGAAAATCCACGTCCTCCAACGAGGTAAATGCTTGCAGATTCATTTCCACATACATAACCAGGGTTTGTCCGCTCAATTTTGTATTGATTGCATCAAAAATGCCTCAAAGACGTTTGAAAAGTTTCAATGGATATGACAGGTGTTTCTGTAGGGTGCATGTTGGGTGCACTGGGAGCTGTAACGGACCGTGGCCATGGTCCTGCCTCATGGGGTCCTTAGTCGCCATATGTGGCTCTTCTTACGTGCCAGTGTCCTGTGGCTGCGGTCTGTTGTCTGCATTTGGTATAGGTAGCTCTTTGAGACAGTGTTTCCTTACTTGGATACTCTGTGCCCAGCCGTAGGTCATTACATTATTATGTTTAACCTGCGTGGGTACATGTGTGGATGAGGGGCCGGAGTATGGGGAGAGAGTTGTCTTCAAATTATTTACACAAACATATGCGCGATTTACGTGTTTTTCCAATCCACAAATATATCCGTAATTTACACACATCTTCCAAATCCACAAATACACTGTATAGCCGTGATTTACACGTTTTTCTTTTCTTTTTATGTTGTGTGTGCATTTATCATGACTTATCATTTGTAAATATTTAATTCTGCTTGTGAATTGTTGAAGGCGCGTTTGTGGATCAGCGGGCACGCACATGAACGTAAGGCAGTTTTCAAGATATTCACACGTGTAGGAAGGCCAGTCCGTTCCTCCATCCGCTAGGGGGTAGTGGTATGCGATACTGCATATTTTGGTATCAATCCGATACCAAGTAAATATAGGGCCAGTATCTCATATATACTCATACTTTTCAATATTCAAGGTAGATGCATGATCAAATTGCTAAATCAAAATTTTCACCACCTTTAATTATTTTTGTGAGGTGTTGTTTTTTTCAATTATTCACAAATAGTTCAAACTCTTGACAAAATTAGGACAAAGTTTATTGGTTAAGATAAAACAGATTACATATATATCAAAAAAAAAGATTTTCAGAAACAATAGAACAGTAACAAAACAATTTTTCTAAGTTCATTGTCATGTATGGGTTTCTTTTCTTAAACATTTCCACTAAATATATTAATTTAATGAACATTTGAATGGGTTCAATGTATTACATCAAGGTCTGAACATAATTTATACCTTTTGAGTTGGCTAAGGTAACAAATGGACAATTTCACTTCGAAAATTAATTGGTGGTGGGCTGGCGGACTTGATCCGGTAGTTTTCTTGCTTGATTGCTTTGTGCTGCTAAGTCATGTGAGAGCACAACATCGAAACACAAGAGGGGGAAAGAGGAGAAAAGTGTGCCTGCTCCGCACTGAGACAGAAACAGTGCGTGTATTTATATTTCCACGCTAGTATCGAGCCAATGCCGTCACTGACTCAGTATCGATATTATCGATACTTAGATTGATTTGCCCACAAATAGATTATTGAGAGCTAGCCACTGTTATTATTTAAAAATTATAATAATACAGTAAGCTGTTTTTTGTATCTTGCTGACAGATGAGGAAGGCACTTTCTTTCTATTTTACTCGCTAATGACGGGGCTGCCGGTTTTCCACCTCGTTCAGCCATTGTCGGTTTACTGGGAATTTTAGCAGGGTCGGATCATAGACTGTTGGATTCCCATTAAAATGACTTGCAGTCAAGTCATCAACTGAGACAGCAACACTGCCGCCTATCGGATGGAGGGACCGGCCTTCCCACACGTGTGACTATTTTCAACTTGTGTTTTTAAACTGCGTTATCTTTGTCTCAAAAATAAATGTGTGTGCCAGCTGATCCACAAACGCACCTGCAACAATTCACAACCAGAATTTAAGATTTACAAATGAAGCAGTGTTGCCATAAAGGCAACTGTGTGTTGTGTGTGCAACGAACCTTAGTATTGTCCCCTTTAGAGAAACTCGAAGTAGTGACTATTTCCAGTTTAAGTATGCCAATCCCTCGTCGGCGTCCATTGTGTTTGCGCCGCTGGCTGGTTGGGTACACGTGAGTTGACTGTGCGGAAAATGTGCAACACGTCACGTGACGTCATTGGCCCAGACGGCTCCGTTTATAAATAATTCACCTTTTTTCGATATTGTAGTGCGTCGTTGTGTGCATTTTAGTTATGGATAGTTAAGAACATAGTGTGTTTAATCTGTTTTATTAGTCATTACTAAAACAAATGCTGAAAATTGGTCTATACTTATGACATGCACCGTCACTGAATCAAGTGTCTTGGTTATTGACTTGCCTCATGTTCCCAAGCACTGTTGTTTGTTAATGATAAATATCTGTTGCATGAGCATAAATAGCATATTTTAACATCAAAAGCATATTAAGCTCTGGTTCTCATGAACAGAAATTGGCAGATAAATAAAAAACCTGTAATCTGACTACTCTAATATACTAATACTCTTAAAAAAAAAAGACCCCAAGTTCAGCGCCCATCGTGAGTAGGGTTGGGCTTCGAGAACCGACCGGGACCAGCACCCCAGAACCGCCCCAAAACCCACAATCCACCCACCCCGAAGAAGAGTTAAAAACCAACGAAGAAGAACGCACACGAAGACGCACCCGTGCCAAACATCAGTGAAAATAAGCGCGCCCCAACTCTGCTAAAAACAATGACCAGCTGCCCCAAGTGCAACACCTGGAACAAGACCATACCGCGGAAAGGAGGCCCCCACGATGCACAGCGCCCGACGCGCCCCGAGCCCCAGCCCACACCGCACGGACCCCCAGCGAAGGACAACAGCATCTGGGAGTACTCCAGGAGGATCGTCCACCGCTTCAGTAACAGCAGTGACACCAGGAGTCTGTGGCAAGGTGTTCAGACCATTACAGACTACAAACCCTCACCACAGACCTGTGACAGCTCCACCTCCCCGCTAAATGAGCAAAACAACTTCTTTGCTCGCTTTGAGACACACAACAGCACACCTTCACACAAGTCTCAACCCCCTCCTGGTGACCAGGGGCTGTCACTGACCCGGGACAGCGTGTGTGCGGCTGTCAATGCTGTGGGCTCGGAACAGCGCACACACACTGAACTAAAAAAAAGAAGTGGTCAGACATTAAGGTGGATGTGAAGCAGAGGACAGTTGCCCACCGCCAAAGTGTGGCCAAAACAGGCGGAGGAACCGGCGCGAAGGGCCTCAACCCATTTGAGGAGAGAGTCGCTGCGATCATGGCTGACACTGCTCTCTCAGGGGTGGTGGGAGCACATGTGGCTTACTCTGATTACTCCCAAGGTAAATCCCATGTATTTCTATAACTCAACAAATATGTTCATACAGAAACCTACACTCAACCCTATGAGATAGACTCAATGCGTAAATGTTGTATGCATGGTATTTGTAATAAAGCTTATGAATCCAAATAGAAGCATGTCAGCATATCAAAGAGGATATCAAAAACTTGGGACTCCTGTTTGATTTGTACATGAGGCCCCTGGACTCTAAGGACTCATGTCAGAATGCTGTTCGTAGACTTCAGCTCAGCATTCAATAACATCATCCCCCAACAACTGATTCACAAACTGGACCAGCTGGGGCTCAACACTTCAAGGTGCAAATGGGTGCTGGACTTTCTGACAGGGAGACCGCAGGAAGTACGAGTCAGCAGCAACACATTCTGCACCATCACCCTGAACACAGGTGCTCCTCAAGGATGTGTGTTGAGCCCCGTCCTCTTCACCCAGCTGACCTATGACTGCACACCGATACACAGCTCCAACCTCTTTATCAAGTTTGCAGACGACACAACTGTGGTGGGTCTCATCATCAAAGGGGATGAGACAGACAACAGGAGTGAGGTGAGCCACTTGGCCGGGTGGTGCACGAACAACAATCTCTACCTGAACGTGGAGAAAACCAAGGAGATTGTTGTGGACTTCAGGAGAGTGCACTCCCAGCATGCTCCCCTGAACATCAACGGTACTGCGGAGGAGAGTGTGAGCACCATCAAGTTCCTGGGAGTGCACGTCACTGAGGACCTCTCCTGAACCAGGAACATCTCATCACTGGCCAAGAAAGCTCACAGGCATGCCTACTTCCTGCGCAAGCTGAGAAGAGCCAGAGCCCCAACCCCCATCATGTGCTCGTTGTACAGAGGGACCACAGAGAGCATCTTGACCAACTGCATCACTGTGTGGTACGGTGCCTGCAATGCATCCTGCCGCAAAATTCTCCATCGCATAATGAGGGCAGCTGAGAAGATCATCGGAACCTCTGTTCCTTCCTTGCAGGACATTTACAACACCCGGAAAGCCCTCAGCATAGCGGGGGATGTCACCCATCCATCTCACAGCCTCTTCAGTCTGCTGCCATTAGGGAGGAGACTGCGTAGTCTGTGGGCCAGGACCAGCCATCTTAAAGACAGTTTTATTCATCAGGCTGTCAGGAAGCTTAACTCTTGGCCCACTCCAACCCCTCTACCTCTCTTGTCCTCTGAACCCCCACGCACATGCGCATGCACACGCATGTAAATGTCTTTATGTGAATTGGTACTCAGACTTTGACTATGTTGCACATCTCCTTATCTTTGATATTTGCACATTAAATTTATACTGTTCATACTGTATATAACATCCATCCATCCAATTTCTGTACCGCTTATCCTCACTAGGGTCGCAGGCGTGCTGGAGCTTATCCCAGCTATCTTCGGGCGAGAGGCGGGGTACACCCTGAACTGGTCGCCAGCCAATCACATGTATATAACATAGTTTTAGCTTTTTTATACTGATTATTTATACTTCTTTATATATTTTTTGTAGCACCTTGGGCACTTGAATACCAAAATTGCAATCCTCTGTATGTGCTACACATATTGTAGAATTGACAATAAAAGTACCTTGTACCTTACGACATAACGACACAGTGCCGTAAAGTGTCATGTGTTGGTGCATGTATTCCAGGGTTGGGTAGAGCAGCCAAATATTGTACTCAAGTAAGAGTACTGTTACTTTAGAATAATATGACTCAAGTAAAAGTAAAAAGTAGTCATCCAAATATTTACTTAAGATTAAGAAAGTACTCAATGAAAATACTCAAGAGTAACTTCTGATTTTTTTAAAAATCAGAGCATGATCCATCCATTTTCAACACCGCTTATCCTGGTTGTCGCGGGGCGCTGGAGCCTACCCCAGCGGACTTCGGGCAAAAGGCGGACTACACCCTGAACTGGTCACCAGTCAGTCGCAGGGCACATATAGACAAGGACAACCATTCACACCGTCACACTGAGTGGGAACTGAACCCACGCTGCCCGCACTAAAGTCAGGCGAGTGTACCACTACACCATCAGTGACTTCAGAGCATGATCATCAAATAAAATAAAATAAAAATCATATGTGGGAGTGGACATTGCCAGCATTTAAATTTGTAACTGCCCAAAAACCAAAAACACATGCATTGGGCCCTACACAAACATATTTGCTTTATTCTCTTCAATGACTTCATGAAGGGTCACTGATGGTGTAGTTGTACACTCGCCTGACTTTGGTGCAGGGTTCAGTTCCCACTCAGTGACGGTGTGAATGGTTGTCCTTGTCTATATGTGCCCTGCGACTGACTGGCAGCCAGTTCAGGGTGTAGTCCGCCTGAAGTTGGCTGGGATAGGCTCCAGCGCCCCCGCGACCCTGAACAGGATAAACGGTGTTAAGAATGGATGGATGGACTTCATGAAAAAGCTGTTTGCTGATCGTGTGTGAGTGTGCGAACCCCCTCCCCTTTGCCCCGCGACACGTGGCTGAAGGCCCTAACGCCGGACCTCAGGCTGCTTCTCTGATCTGTGACAAGGGGTCACAGATCCCATCTGGTTCGCCGCTGCCTCTCAAGGCGTGTGGGGGCAGACGGCAGAGACACTGTAGCCCAAATAACACAAACAAAAATCACACTTTAGTGGAGATGATTTTTTTTTTTAATTGTGAGCATATGTTGATGGCCAATTGCACACTATACTGGTACTTATCAGTCAGGTTAAAAGGAAATGAGCAAGTGGCAATTCCGCCAAATGGGCGCTTGGTGTTTATATGTTGGGGGAGGGCCTCGTGCTAGAAAGTATACGCCGCAGCCCGCTGACGGCACGGGGCTAGTTTTTAGCCCAGCCCAAAAAATCCGTTGCACGTTTTCAGGACATATCGTCAAACATATTTAATGTACTTGTAATTAGAAACTAAACAAGGATAAGAGTTTGGTGGCACTTCAAACTAAACGTTCTTTTCTTGAATTTGTCAATGGTTTGCCTACCGGGGGTCGAATAGCTCAAATCTTGGCGCAAGGTGTTGCACTCACTCACACATCGGTGGCTGTGATGCATATTTTGAGCGACCCAAAGAAAATTTTATTTTTAGTTTCAAGAGCATGATTATCTTCAAATTTTGTATTACATTTGAATAACAAACTAAAATAAAAACGATAGTCTCAGAGACCCACAGCAGAATGATGAAAGAGCCCCAGGATGGCAGACCGCTGCTCTAGATTGTAAACTATATATTTCCATTTACCGTACTGCTTATTCTCACCAGAGGTGGGTAGAGTAGCCAAAAATTGTACTCAAGTAAAAGTACTGTTACCTTAGCATAATATGACTCAAGTAAAAGTAAAAAGTAGTCCTCCAAAAAATTACTTGAGTGAGAGTAAAATAAATGTTGGGACAGAGTGAAAAAATTACTCAAGTACTGAGTAAATGGTGAGTAACTTCTGATGTTTCTTTTTTCTTTTCATCAGAGCAAAAAATAAATACAAATAAAATATGAATTTGCAAATTTAGATATTGTCCAACATTATCACTTTAACTAAAACAATAAAAAATGTTTTTATATAATATCCATCCATTGTGTGTACCGCTTTATCCTCACAAGGGTCGTATATATATATCCATCCATCCATTTTCTGAGCCGCTTCTCCTCACTAGGGTCGCGGGCGTGCTGGAGCCTATCCCAGCTGTCATCGGGCAGGAGGCGGGGTACACCCTGAACTGGTTGCCAGCCAATCGCAGGGCACATAGAAACTAACAACCATTCGCACTCACAGTCATGCCAACGGGCAATTTAGAGTCTCCAATTAATGCATGTTTTTGGGATGTGGGAGGAAACCGGAGTGCCCGGAGAAAACCCACGCAGGCACGGGGAGAACATGCAAACTCCACACAGGCGGGGACGGGGATTGAACCCCGCACCTCAGAACTGTGAGGCTGACGCTCTAACCAATCGGCCACCGTGCCGCCCGTATATATATATATCAATGAAAAATAATATCTTTCTAAAACAAATGTAGGCAAATTCAGTGTTCTTATACCAATTTGTTTACACTTGAACAGTGGAAATGTAAAGAGTACACTACACACCCTTGATCAGATGCCAGGTTTTGCTGATATTAAAAACAAGACCAAGGAATAATTTCAAAACTTCTTTCCACCATTAATGACCCCTATAATATGTGCAAATCAATAAATGAAATCTTTTAGTGGCGGAAGTAAAAAAATATGGTTGCACAAGTGGGCAGACCCTCATAACTGGGGATGTGGCTGTGTTCAGAATTATCTAATCACATTAAAAGTAATAGTAAATGGGAGTCAGCACACAACCCTCACCATTTAAAGCCAGGCTTTCGCTAGAAAGCATAAAATGTAAAGAAAAGCCTAATAGAACATTCCAACTTTATTTGAGGTTAATCAGAGGCATTGTAAATGGTGGCAGGTGTGTGCTGACGCCAATTTGACACGAGTTTGAAAGATAAGTTTGATAAGACGGTGTGCACATTTGTGCAACCACATTATCTCAGTTGTTTATTTTTAGTTCCCCCATCCAAAACACTTTTTTTTCACTTGAGTTGTATAGGTTATAGGTCACATTAATGGTGGAAAATGTTTTGAAATAATGTATCTTGGTCACAATATTTTATATCACAAAAACCCATCATTGAAACTGAGGTGTGAAGACTTTTTATATTCACTGTACGTGTCCATAAACTGTGTGCGTGTACAAATGTTGGCGAAAACGTGTGTTCTTGCATGTACAGTGGGTACGGAAAGTATTCAGATCCCCTTAAATTTTTCACTCTTTGTTATATTGCAGCCATTTGCCATCATTGGAGTCCAGCTCTGTTTGAGTACACTGATTGGATTTGATTAGGAAAGCCACACACCTGTCTATATAAGACCTTACAGCTCACAGTGCATGTCAGAGCAAATGAGAATCATGGGGAAATGCCTGAAGAGCTCAAAAGACAAAATTGTGGCAAGGCTACAAAAAGAGCCTTTCCTAAGAGCACAGTGGCCTCCATAATCCTTTAATGGAAGACGTTTGGGACGACCAGAACCCTTCCTAGAGCTGGCCGTCCGGCCAAACTGAGGAATCGGGGGAGAAGAGCCTTGGTGAGAGAGGTAAAGAAGAACCCAAAGATCATTGTGGCTGAGCTCTAGAGATGCAGTCGGGAGATGGGAAAACGTTCTAGAAAGTCAACCATCACAACAGCCCTCCTCCAGTCGGGGCTTTATGGCAGTGGCCTGACGGAAGCCTCTCCTCAGTGCAAGACACATGAAAGCCTGCATGGAGTTTGCTAAAAAACACCTGAAGTACTCCAAGATGGTGAGAAATAAGATTCTCTGGTCTGATGAGACCAAGATAGAACCTTTTGGCCTTAATTCTAAGTGGCATGTGTGAAGAAAACCAGGCACTGCTCTTCACCTGTCCAATACAGTCCCAACAGTGAAGTATGGTGGTGGCAGCATCATGCTGTGGGGGTGCTTTTCAGCTGCAGAGACAGGACGACTGGTTGTAATCGAAGGAAAGATGAATGCGGCCAAGTACAGGGATATCCTGGACGAAAACCTTCTCCAGAGTGCTCAGGACCTCAAACTGGGCCGAAGGTTCACCTTCCAACAAGCCAATGACCCTAAGTACACAGCTAAAATAATGAAGGAGTGTCTTCAGAACAACTCCGTGAATGTTCTTGAATGGCCCAGCCAGAGCCCTGACTGGAACCCAATTGAGCATCTCTGGAAAGACCTAAAAATGGCTGTCCACCAACATTCATCATCCAACCTGACATAACTGGAGAGGATCTGCAAAGAGGAATGGCAGAGGACCCACAAATCCAGGTGTGAAAAACTTGTTTCATCATTCCCAAAAAGACTCATGGCTGTATTAGCTCAAAGTGGTGCTTCTGCTAAATATTGAGCAAAGCGTCTGAATACTTATGGCTGTGTGATATTTCAGTTTTTCTTTTTTAATAAAGCTGCAAAAATGTCAACAATTCCGTATTTTTTTCCTGTCAATATGGGGTCCTGTGTGTACATTAATGAGGAAAAAAAAGAACTTAAATGATTTTAGCAAATGGCTGCAATATAACAAAGAGTGAACAATTTTCGAGGGTCTGAATACTTTCCGTACCAACTGTATTCTTCAAAAGAATCAGTCAGTGAAGTGATTAGTATTAAGCTTCAACAGTAGTTGGTTCTCAGTGAAGCTTGGATCTTTTAGCAGTGAACAAGAGTCCTGCATGACTAAAAAAGCCTCTCATAGGCTGCAGACGCTGGAAGACTTGTGCTGACTTTCAGCGACAGTTTCTTGATTTGAGGAAAAGAATGCAAGAGATCCATACCTCCAGTGGACAGACATGAAAGGTACCTCTCCAGCTCTCCATTTTCTTGACCTCATTGATGCAAAGAAGTCATCTTCATCAGACTGGCTGCTGCTTATGTGGGCATCATCATCCAATTCAGAGTCAGATTCCAGGTGATTTTTTATGTAGTCAAGGCCTGTGACAAGATAAATTGTTTTTAAAAGGTTCTCACATTCTTCTTCTTCAACATTGTTTGCCAAGCTGTTGATTTTTTATATTAAATATTCTTGGTGAGTTCCAGTTTTGCCAGCCTGTAGTTTACCATTAACACAATATAATCCTAAATTACAGTAACAATACATAGACTAATATACTCACGAGCCTATTCAATAGGGATACCACTTCAAAAGTTATCTCATGGTTTCTACTTTTCCATTTTTTGTTAAAACTATCAGAAAAATAAACTGTTTATTATTGAAGCCGTAGTGGGGGTTGTTATACTGGAGTACTGTAAATTGACAGATTTTTTTAAGGCAGACTTTGTGGCAGCGCCGTTATAATAAATCAAACACTGCATGATCGTACAAGTGGACCATATAAAATGGATGGTAAATGTATGGTTAAGGTCTGCTGATTCACAACTGAATTGACACATACTGTGAGCATATTTACCAGCTTTTAAGATGCTATCTTCAGTGGTCCAGGGCAGCCTGAATTTTGGAAGCTCCTTCATGATCTCTCCAAAACGTTTCTGGATGCCATTCTGCAGGGCACCATTGAGAGGTCCACAGACTTTACAAGTTGACTCAAGTTTCTTCAGCTTGTCATGCAACTGGTAAAGTGTTGGCAGCAGGAAGCCCATATGTATAGATGACTCCCCTTGGACCATGTTAGGGGCCATGGCAACAGGCTTCATTACAGCAGCATACTCAGCCAAAAAAACTAATTCAGCTGGATTGAGCCTATAAAGATTTTTAAATATTATATGGCTACTTGTTACATTATAGCACTTGTGCAGTATCCATATTGAATAAATAAAAAATAACAATTCAGCTACTCAATCCAAACCAACTACTGTACAACTCACACAAACAATTATATTGCAATAATTGCATTATATTGAACTCTGACAGGTGGATTCACCCACATCTATCAGCAATACTGACATCTGTTTCATTACTCAAAGACAATGGGAGTTCTGACAACTTACATCTTTACCTGCTCCTTTTGGATGCGCACGACCCTTTCAACAGCGAGGAACGGGAAGCTCCAACGGGTCTGATTTGGTCTGAGGAACTGCAATTTGCAGTCACGTTCCACTGTTTCAAATGCTGCGGTTGACCTGCTGGTTTTGTTCCACAGAGCATTGCACTTTGCAAAAGAAGATCGAGACAACTTCTGCCGCAGTGCTGTCAACTGTTGAGATGAGATTGAGGAGTTGGCATGTGCACTTGTGGTGCTTTGGAAGCTGGTATTCAAGGCCAGTGTCGTCATTCAAAATAGCAGACACATCTTGATGCTCGACCTCAAACTCATTTTCATCTTCTGATACATAATCAACGATGGAGTCCTCCTGTCCATCAGCTGCTCCGTCCTCCTCCTCCTCCACACCATAGTGTCAAAAGGCTTTCAGAAGGTTTGAGCCACTGTCTGTTGTCATCCTGGTCACTTTTTCCCTGGTGGTATTCTGAATGCATTTCCTCTAATTCTGCAGCAAGGACATCAAATCGCACGGTGGACAACTGGTTAGAGCGTCTGGCTCACAGTTCTGAGGACCGGGGTTCAATCCCCGGCCCCGCCTGTGTGGAGTTTGCTCCGGGCACTTCGGTTTCCTCCCACATCCCAAAAACATGCATGGTAGGTTAAATGACAACTCCAAATTGTCTCCTGCCCGAAGATAGCTGGGATAGGCTCCGGCACGCCCACGACCCTAGTCTTGATTTCTTCCACCATTCTTCATGGAATCAAGACACTTTGGTGAGCCCACGAAGACTGTTTGACTATACTGTGTGTGCGGTCAGGTGACTGCTTGGCTCTTTTTGATTGGTGAAATTGAGTCAAACGTCCTAGTGATTATGTTTGATTGGTTCGAAGCGCCCGACTACATAGTCTCGCAAACGACCCAAAAATAGATCGGGCAAGCAATAAATTGATACAATAAAAAGTAGCTAACGGAACGCAGCTCAATGTAATGGAGTAAAAGTACAGTTTCTTCTTAAAATAAATAATGAGTAAAAGTATGTTGCATCAAAACTACTCGCACAAGTACAATTTCACCAAAATGTTACTTGAGTAAATGTAACGGCGCAAATGTAGCACGTTCCTACCCACCTCTGATTCTCACTAGGGTCGCGGGCGTGCTGGAGCGTATCCCAGGTAACTCTGGGCGAGAGACGGGGTACACCCTGAACTGGTCGGCAGACAATCGCAGGGCACATACAAACAACCAACCATTCACACTCACACCTCCATGCATGTAGTCCCCTCCAAAAGTATTGGAACGGCAGGGTCAATTCCTTTGTTTTTGTTGTATACTGAAGACATTTGTGCTTCAGATCAAAGGATGAACATGAGACAAAGTTCATAATTCCAGCTTTTATTTCATGGTATTTACATATAGATGTGTAAACAACTCAGGACAGAGCACATTTTGTCGGAAGCCACCCAATTTTCAAGCGAGCTTAAGTATTGGAGCAGATATTAAATTAACTTAAAGTGAATTACATTTAATATGTGGTGGCATAGCCCTCACGTGCAATAACTGCTAAAGCCAGCGAACAGTCGACTTCAGACTGTTGCATTCCTCATTTGAAATGCTTTTCCTGGCCTTTACTGCAGCCTCTTTCAGTTCTTTTTTGTTTATGGGGGTTTCTCACCTCAGTGTCCTCTTCAGGAGGTAAAATGCATGCTCAATTTGGGGAAGTTCCGATGCTTGACTTGGCCAGTCTAAAACCTTCCACTTTTTCCCCGATGAAGTCCTTCGTTGTGCCAACTGTGTGTTTTGAGTCATTGTCTTGTTGCATGATGAAGCGTCTCCTGATTAGTTAGGATACAACTTTCTGTAAATTGCCAGACAAAATGGTTTTGTGGACTTCAGAATTCATTCTGCTGCTACAATCATGAGTGACATCATTAATAAAGACTCATGAGCTCATTCCAGAAGCAGCCATGCAAGCCCAAGCCATGACATTACCTCCACAGATGAGCTTGTGTGTTTTGGATCATAAGCTGATCCTTTTTTTCCCCACCACCTTGGTAGAAGTTAATCATAGTCTCATCATTCCATGGCTCATCTTCTGTACTTTGCAAAATCAGATCTGGCCTTCAGATTCTTTTTGCTGATGAGTTGTTTACATTTTGTGGTATGGCCTTGTATATTTATTCTCAAGTTTCTTCCCTTTTTCAGGACATTCCAAATTGTTGTATTGGCTATGCCCAATGTTTGTGCAATAGCGCTATTCGATCTTCCCTCCTCTCAGCTTCAAAATGGTTTGCTTTTCTCCCATCGACAGCTCTCTGGTCCAGCAACTAGTACCACCCATCAGTCACGATCCAATACTTTTGCTCACTTGAAAAGGGTGATGGTTCAAATGAAAGGTGCTCGGTCCTGAGTTGTTTAACACATCTAAAAGGTAAATACCATGACATAAAAGCTGGAATTCTGAACTTTTGTCTCATTCATCTTTTGATCTGAAACCCAAATGTCTTCAGTATACAACAAAAACAAAGGAATTTACCTTGCCGTTCCAATACTTTTGGAGGTGGCCATTTAAAAAAAATTTTTTTTTTTTTACCTCTGACAAATTTATTCTCAAGATTATTCATTAAAAATAAAATACTAGTAAGAATAGTACTTTACTCTGAAAAAAAAAAAAAAAACATTCTGGGAAAATAATTTGTTGAGATTACTGCATTACCTTTTGGGATCCCCCCCAGAAAAAGGATTCCTTAATTCCAGGAATACTTTTCCTGAATTATAAAAAAAACAACAAACATTACAACTTTTACCAGAATAATGATCAGAAAGTCAAAATAAAATACCTACATTAGTTTTAAGTCGATGACACACACAGCGTTTATTAATATAATAAAACAAAGGAAGCATACAAACAAAATAAAGGGAGCAGAGGCGTCATAATGCCCTGGATTTTTATTTCATTGAGTGACACTTGTTTTGAGGAGTCCATCCATCATCATTGCTGCGCACACAGGAGGGGCTGCTCACTGCCGTACACACAGAAAAACAACCCAACAAAAACTACAAGAAAAGCCGCGTTCAGTACCAAACTCTTCACAGAAGAGAAGATCAGCACACCGACGACCACATCTTAAAGTCGCAAAATTAGCGTTTTTCTTTTTGTAGTTTGAATGATTGGTCCTTTCCTGCTACATCCCAGCAGAGAAAAACAAAATGACATATTTCTTTAGCGTGAAGTCAAATTACAAATCAAATTAACAAAAAAATTTGGTACAAAAATATTTATTGTAGAAAAGACGTGAAATGGCAGTTGGGGTTTGGATGAAGGAGCGGTCACAACGAAGGATTGGACGTAAACGCGGAACAATAAATAGATGAGGGGTGGGTGAGTTGGTGGGGACCACGTTGAGACTGGTTGCAGCCGCTGCAGTTTGTCCTTTCTCTCAATTTTTTCCCCAACATTTCGAGTGCAAAACATCACAAAGGAACAACTGTGGATTCAAGTCATGTTATATACAAGAGGGGCGGGTGGGGCCTACAAATATTCAGTACTGTACATTTAATAATTGCCATATTAACAATTTACAGACAATCTCTTAACAGTAACAAATACTGTGTTCATATATACTTTAGGACAATCGGCTCCCGCGAGCTGTCGCCACACAGAAATCCAGTCAGTCCGCTCACGTTCAAGCCTAACGGACGATGCATAGCACCTTAAAAAAAACAACCAAAAAAAACCCCGAAAAGAAACGTGTTGAATCCCTTGTGTGGGCGGGCTACGTCACCTCCATGGCCATTGTGTTCTCAGACAGGCTGTTGAGTGGTGCCGCCTTGTCCTGCTCATGGTTGTCCCTGTGGAACACAATGCTAGAGTTAGCGTTATCAACAGTAGCATGCTATGACAAGAAAGGAGCCCGGTGAATGGCAATGAATATTGCCAAAGCAATGTGTATGTTGTAAAAGTAGTCATCTGTACACATCTGGGGAACTTTTGACCTGATGTATGTGTATCTAAGATTTAGTGATGAAAAAAGAGGATATTTTATACACGAAACATGTTTTTTTTGTAAGGACAATTTATGAAAGTAAGGTTGTACAGTGGCGCCTTGAGATACAAGTGTCGGCCGACTTGGAAATTTTTCGCTAAACAAGCAGTTATCTGGCCGATTTTTTGGTCTGACTTCTGAACAAAAATTTAAGATGCGAGCGAAAAGACAGTGGAGCAAACTCTGCAGTGATGCTGATTTTGTATCGGTCCGTTGTGGCGATGAAGGAGCTGAGACGAAAGGCGAAGCTCGATTTACCAGTCCATCTACATTCCTACCCTCACCTATGGTCACAAGCTGTGGGTCATGACCGAAAGGACAAGATCGTGGATACAAGCGGCCAAAATTAGTTTCCTCAGAGATAAGGTGAGCTTATCGGCTATCCGGGGAGGGGCTTAAAGTCGAGCCGCTGCTCCTCTGCATCGAGAGGACCCAGATGAGGTGGCTAGGGCATTTGGTTAGGATGCCTCCCGGACACCTCTCTGGTGAGGTGTTCCGGGCACGTCCCACTGGGAAGAGGCCCCGGGGACGACCCAGGACACACTAGGGAGACTGTGTCTCTCGGTTGGCCTGGGAACGCCTCGGGATCCCCCCCGGAGGAGCTGGACAAAGTGGCTAGGGAGAGGGAAGTCTGGGCTTCCCTGTTTAAGCTGCTGCCCCCGCGAGCCGACCTCAAATAAGTCGAGGAAAATGGATGGATGAATAAGCTTTCACACAGGCTGAAGTGTATATAAAAAGTAGTGCTCGGACTCTGGGTGTACATCCCTACTTGCTACTCGTGAGGACATGCACGAATGACTAGCCAATTAGATTCAAATTGTGACCCCTTGTAATTTTGAAAAATAGATGACATCCAGTGACTGAAAAATCCAATGTGCTTATTTGAAAACTATATAAACTTTACTAATATTCAGTTTCGCATTTGTGTATATTGCAAACAAACGTGTAGCTCAGCTTTTCACTAAAAGATGGCAATGCTAGCAGCTGAATCTAAAAAGGTGTCTGTGTGTTGCACAATGTGTGTATTTCCATTTAATTTCGTATGGAACAAAAATGTAACAGTACAGTGAAAACAAAAACAAACAATTTCAATATGCTGGACGATGCATTTCCCTCAAAAAAAAAAAAAAAAAGGCTGAAGAAAATGGCATCATACACTGCAGGATGCAGCCCCCCCATCTACTAAACAGAGGATAAGTCCACGCCTGCGGGGATGCGCAGAAGCACTAAGTCAAAATGGCGGTGCCCATAAACAGGCATGCAAACAATCGTGGCAAGTTGCAGCTCTCGTCAGAATAAAGTAGTATGTTCTTTGATTTGTTGTGCTTTGAAATCTAAAATTCTTATAGAACGTTGGTTTATTTTCCACTCGCGACTTGAGTCGACTCACAACTCACTTGTTCGTAGCACTAATGAAAAGCAAATGTGTTGTGTTTTACAATAATACTTAACTCTATTTATAACTGGAGATGAAAAAAAAAAAAGGCTTTTGCAGTCAATGTGCGCGAGCAAAAAGCGTCTTGCGTGGGGCACAGAGTGAATAAGAGCCCAGCTAACATATATAGTATATATATATATTTTTTACACATTCACAAAAAACATGCATAGAAGGTTAATTGATGACTAAATTGCCCGTAGATGTGAATGTGAGTGCGAATGGCTGTTTATTAATGCGCCATGCGAGGCTGGTGACCAGTCCAGGGTGTACACTGCCTCTCGCCGAGAGTCAGATGAGATAGGCTCCAGCATGCCCACAACCCTAGTGAGGGTAAATATGGAAAATGGATGCATGGAAAAGAAAATGTTACAAAAAAATATATTTTAGGAGGCTGAAACAGATTAATGGCATTTCATAGCATGGCATTTCCATTAATGTCAATTGCAGAAGTTGATTTAAGATAATAGGTTTATTGAGTTACAAGTAGAGATGGACGATTTTGGAAAAATTACAATTATTTTGATTGGTATTGAAATCACGATTAATAAACACGATTATTCGTTGATTTTTGAAACTTAGTATTTATTTAACTAACAAAACAGCTTTAAATACACCTAAAAGAACCAGGAAATAAATTAGTAACAAGTAGAATAATGCATAAAAAAATATGAAAAAAATAAAAATACAGCGAGGGCTAAAAACAGAACACTTGGGGTAACTATTTGTCTTAAATTATTTAAAAAAAATATATTCAATATTCTGGCATTTAGCAAATAGTAATAGCAATCCTAATTGACCTAAATCATGAAAATTTTAGTCTGATTTCATGTTAGACAGACGGGGGAAAAAAGCACCTGTCTTTTTACACAAAGCCATGACTGTAATTTGCTGTCCACACCTTGGCCTCTTAGAGGCAGTGTGGTGCGATGCATGAATGGAGCTGCAGATTTACAATAAGCTAAGAAAATATTGTACCGGTTATAGTGTTGCGCCAAGGATGTATACCAGTACCAAACTAAGGTATTTTTACATAAAAAAAACAGTACGGTACCGTTTTTTTTAAAGTACCGGTATAAAAAAAAACAAAACAAAAAAAGGCACGCCAACTGTGTCTTAAAGGACAGGAAACAGAGAGCTGACGGTCAGCCAATAACTGCCTGTCTGCCAACAAGTTACAAAAGTGTGGAGGGAGGCTTCTGTACGTCTTAGTGTGCGTGCCTGCGCGACTATGTGTGAGCCGCTGGGAGCAGCAAATGGCATGCTACCGAGCTGTTGCAGAGTGCCGACTCCACTTCCTCATGGAGAAACAAAATGCAAGCAGCATCATTTGCAACGATTCGCTACCACTCGTTCTTAAGCGGTGCTCATACATATCTTAGCATGCGTTAGCATACATTAGGAGACCAATCCGTAAATCGGGAGTTGGAGAAGAATAAAAATCGACCAGAATGCAAAAGGGTAGCCCACTTAATATGCAACTGGACCAAAAAGGTCCACTGTTTTGAGTGTCGTGGCTCCGTACGCAATGAACAGCAGCAATAGCAGCCACTGAGTGGGTGCAAATGTATTGTTTACAATGGAAGAAATCAAAGACAAATACATGAATACTGCATACTAAAAGCTTGTATTATGTATAAGCATATATAATTCTAAATAGAATACAGAGCTGCAACCTACAAAAATTAACTTCGATACATATTTTATATAAAATCAGGCAGTCATTGATCTAATATTTTAGAAAATGACTTCAAATGGGCTAATTCCTTCATTACATTTTTCAAGATTATCCTAATGTTCTGAAATAATAAAAAGGTATTTGAAGTTGTGTTTTCATTCCACTGGTTTTACTGATGTTTTAGATTTTTGCCATGGATACGTTATAGTACACAGTATCAAGGTATTTTATGTAGGTATAGTATCACAGTCAGAATTTTGACACCACGAGTACTGATCTTTTGTTTTTAGTAAAGTTCAATACCAATAGTCTGTCATCTTTTTAGGAAATGAAGGACACAGGTAAGTGCAACTGTAGCGGTATGAAGGATTCTGCTGTAAAAGCAACAATGGCATTTGTTACCACCCCAGAGTTTAAATATCGCTGGAAGTTGGGTTTGCATTGCGCTTGTTTTCTTTCCATCTGCACTGATAGTCTAATGAGTTTGATGGAGCACCAAAAACATCTATCACTAACCAGGACATCTGTAGCCAGAGGCTGAACTGCACTGTTTGTTCACAGAGTAATAGTTTTTAAGCACCTGTTTTGGGAGAACAATTAATGTTTTTACTTCTGGGCAAGTTTTTCTTTTTGTCAATTTCACCTGGGCACAATGTCCAGCGGCGAGGCTGCAGTGGTCGATGGGACCTTGGGCTTCTGACAGTTGGCGGCGGCGTGCGCCAGCTTTAAGGCGGACGCCGACATGGTGCTGCTTAGCGTTCGGGGGGCGTGTAGCCGTTTTCCAGCGGGCACGGCCAGGCGGAGGCTATTGCCCAACGAGACCTGAGTGGCGTTAGTGGTTGTGGGGCTGGCGTGGTGGACCGTGCCGTTGTTGCTGTGGGTGCTGCAGGCGGTGGTGGCGCTGCCTGGGTGCAGGGAGGCGGCGCTGGACAGGGTGGCAGGCGGGGCCGGTGCGGCCAGGGAGGGGGACGCTGTGCTGGATAGGTGCAAGCCCTTGTAGACACCTAAACAACAACAAGAGGAGTTGTGATAACACCAGTGCTTATGCTAACAATAATAACCATGAGGTCTGAAGGAGCATCCTTGTTTATGTGAGCACCACCCGCTAAAAGCCCCTTTCACACCACCAGAGGTGTAACAATTAATCAAATATTTTGAAAATTGATTCATCATTTTCAGACCTTCAAATTAAAATTCAGGCTCTCTACAGTACAGCAAGTATTGTCAGATTTTTGCAGTCCTCCATGAAAGCAGACCGAATATCTTTGAGTTTGATCAAAACAAGACATTTGCAGACATCTGCTTTTATTTTGGAAAACAAAATTTTTGCCTATTATCTAACATGTTACTGACCAAACGAGAAACTGAATCATGTTTGCACTGTCAATTTGAAATAAAGACTTGTTTTGTATAAAGGGATGGAAATTACTCAAGTAATTGAATCATAATGTTTGCATTTTCTGCACTGTCAATTTGAAATAAAGACTTGTTTTTGTATAAAGGGATGGAAATTACTATGACTTGTTTAATCCGATTCATTGATTAATCAAAAACACTCACCAGATTAATTGATTTCGAAGATAATCTTGAGTAGCAGTCCTACACACTTTCCTTAATATAAAATTTGGAGACTGCCACTTCCGCCCAATTTCGGGCCACCTCTGACCCTAAAAAAATCTGACATAAAAATGGTTATCTGACAAGCGTTGCGCGAGTTGGGTTATGTTCAACCACACCGCGCTGCATCACAAAAAGTTGGAAGTCACTCCAAAAACCGTAAAATGTTCTTTCCTACTGCCAATGTGTCAAGACGATTTGTGGATTTTAAACCGGGTCAATCTGGTTTCTATTTTAACCAAGCATGTACAATTTAGCAGATTAAATGTATTTTAAACAAGCGTTACACATTGGATGTTTTGGCATTTTTAGAGACGTTCTAGGAAGACAAGTTATTTTTCAAGATGAGGTGGCAAGTGAGAGTGTTTTTAGACAAAGAAAATGAAAGAGTAAAATACATGTAAATAGTTTATTTTTTATTTTTTTATCTACTCATACGAATAGGGCATTGTCATCACGATGTACAGGCGCGCAATAGTGACATTGCAGGGTCTGCTGTAATGTTGGTGTATACAGTGAATCAACTGTAATATTAAAAGTGACCAGCAGACGACCTGTTTGGACATGCTCAAAAGATTAAAATATTGTACATTTACTGCATTTCCTATTTCACTCTCCAGGATGAAAGTAGGCAGGCATGCTGTAGCTGCGTGAGTGCGCGAGGTGCCTTCAGGGATACTGTGTAAATGTATTATTTTGTAATACAGTGCATAATTGTAAAAATGGATTACTAGGGAAATTATTTGTCCATTCACCATCGTTCTTGTCATACTGTGTTGCGTTTTAAAAATTTTTTTTTTGCACATTGAGAAAAAAAAAACAAAACCCAAACACGAAGCAACAAGTTTTTCCTCATGTTTTTGAGATTGTAGGGTGAAAGCTGCAGCTGGCTATTAGTGTGGACTGAATGAGTAGCAACAATGGGGAAATCAAATGGCAGTATTTTGAGTGTAAGAGCCCGTCAGCAACATATTGAAAAAACCAAAACTAGGAACTTGAGAACTTAGTACAAAATTTAGTATTCTGAACTGAACCACTTCATTTTTGGAAAGATGAACAAAACTGAACTAGTTCGGATAGAAAATGAACTTTCCCAACACTGATCCTGAATTATTTCACATCGCACTATATATTGCAGGTAAAAAAAAATAAATAAATAAATAAATAAATAAAAACCACAATGTAATTTTTTCCAATATTGTGCAGCCCGACATAAGAATGACACTACCTCCGTCCCCATTTGAGCCAGGAAAAACTAACAGTAAGGGCCAATCCCAATTCTACCCCTTGGCCCTTGTTTCACCACTTAACCCTTGGTTTTGCACATTCACGAGAACAAAGGGATGTCCCAATTCTCTGTAAGACTTAAGGTCGCATTATACTCCCGCTTGCGTGGCCAACAGCGCCCGCATTGCATCACGTGACCGACGCATTGGGCCGTGCGGCCCCAATGTGTCACTTGACGCGCACACGGCACAAATTGTTGCTGCGCGTAGAATGCCGTGGAGATCATCTCTCGTGATTGGTCTGTTTTAGTCATATGCTGTGATGATGTACTCAGCGGGCTCCTTGGTTCTACATACAATCTACGCCGCCGCCTTCTTGATCGATTTTGCAGCATAATTAAACGTATCATCTGGTCATTCAGGTCCATTTGTTCTAGCACACTGTTCAACGGTCACTAATGTTGTTGCTTTGTTCCTTGTTACTGAAAGGAAAGGAAAAACGGCTACCGGAAAATGGACAAAAAAATGCAGAGGGAACTCCACCCTGTGGTGTCCAAGCCAATACCAGCCGTAGCGACACTCCCGACTTGGAGAAATGCAGTGCATTTTCAAAACTGCGCACGTGGGTTGTTTAGCATCTTGACATAAACCAGTCGCACGAGTGACGCAACTAAACCTGAAACTAGTGAACACATGACAGTTGACTTACCTTCACACAAATGCCAACTTGCAAGGAGGGGTGGAAAAAATAAAATAAAAAATAAAGTGACCCTTGGTTTTCTTATCAGGGAAACATTTTGAAGTGCCATCTATATTGTTTTATTGAACCACAAACATCAGGCAATTTTCAAAGACAAAGTAGATTGTCCTGGCTGCTGTCTTTGTCAAATAAGAATACAAAGAGGAAGTGAATATTTGGGGGAATGCTGATAATGATAGCCCTAATTTTTTTTTAGAACATGTTTTATAAATTTTAGCACAGCTTGGCGGTGCTGACGTGTGGACGTTTATTTGTGATGCCCTGATATTACTTTGGGTTGACTCGTATAAACTTCCAGCTCAACTTTTATTTGACACACAGTTTCAAAGCTTACATTGTTTCCAGGTGTGTTGAACAAGGAGGACGTACCTGAGGGGGACAGGATGCCGTTGACTCCGCCACCCAGACTGAGCTCCTCCTTGGTCTTCAAAGCCAGAATTTGCTCGGCGGTGACAACAGCAGAGGCGGCGAACTGAGCTCCAGCCTGGTCCAACGTGTTGGCCGACACCTGTGTGTGTGTGTGTGTGTGTGGGGGGGGGGGGTTGTGTTTAGAGCACCAGCGTGGTACTGTGAGCAGGAGTTGGTCATTGTCAGTACCTGTGTTGTATTTGTGCTGTGGGCAGTGGTGGCTCTGTTGGCTTGAAGTTGCTGCTGCTGCTCCAGCTGCTCCTTCTGCATCCGCATCAACTCGTCCTGATGAAGCTGGAACTGCTCGGCAGTCAGGGCTGACACACGCAAAGAAGTTGGTTACATACATGAACGAGCACTAAGAGCATCAAACGCTCTTCTTAATGTTACGTCACACGTGATCACAAAAACGATATGGACGGCTGTGTAAATGCACACTTCAACAAGACATTTCAGTGTGGTTGACCATAACACAACTGAGTAAAGTAGTTGAAATAAAATACCGCAATTTCTCGAGCATAACGCGCACCCATGTATAATACGCACACTCAAAGTTGATCTAAAAATTCTGGAAAACCCTTCAACCTATGTATAATGCATTTTAACAATGCATGATTTTGCTTCTACCCATATGATCAATCAATCATGAGCGTTTCGGAAGTACTGTATACAAATGTAAACATTGGATGGACGAGGATAGAAGTGTCAAAATGTGTCTTCACATGAAAACAGTCAGTGGCACTAAAAGGTTTGGGGACCGCTGCCTTTTTGAATTATGTATTCTGCATTGTAGTAATGTCAGTGCAATGTAAATATTTGTATTGATTTAGTAATTCATTTATTCTTTGAAACAATATTAATTTGCTCAATTGCAATGCCTTGATTTTACTGAAGTTAGTACTCATAGCCATAAATTGTACGAATAATTTAGTGCTATAATATTGTGATCAGATCAGTGATTGGTTATCAGTTTATTTAAACTCGCTATTTGGTGATCGGCCCCAAAAATCCTTATTGTGTAAAGCCGACTATATACTGATTTAACTACAACCGTAAGGCTTGGTGGTGTCCGTCAGCCGGACGGGTCTCACACTTATAGTTAAATCCTGGAAACTGATATTTCTATATGCTCAAGGGCACTTTTTATTGGCTGTCACATCAACATTGCGACACAGTTTACCTGCAATGTTTGAAGGTTGGCAACTCATGAAAAATCATTGCCAAACCCCACACACTGCGCTACAATTCAGTCATTAAATTAATCAAAATTGACCTTTTCTTTCAATTCAATTATTGATTATTAAGCACTGGTAGTGTAGTGGTACATCCTGTTACCACTCATTCAAACGGTGTGGGTCGTAAATCTGACCAGTGCCAAATATAGACTGTTCTGTGTTACATAAATTTTAACCTTATACTTTATTCATTTAGTCTTTTTTTTTTTTTTTTTTTTTAAACCTCAGCTACAAATAAATGTGGTTTATCTGTCAGTTTTAAAAACCCAACGTGGTATTTGAACACAAAGGTTTGCCAACCACCGTCTTAAACCAACTCAAGCACACACAGGACTTACCGACATGGGGCGGCGGTCCAGGCCGTATGACGCGCTGAGCTGGCATCCGCGTGTTGGCGAGCGGCCGCTTAACACATCGACAGAGCCTACGGAACAGTGGGTGGGCGTTGTCAAGCTGGTGCAGCTGTAGCGTCCGTGGCCGGAAGTGGCGCCACCGGCATGCCTTTATGCTCAAAAGAATCTGACTGAGGTCCGAGGGCGGCGAGGAGGAGCTTCTGTCTGAGGTATTTGTTGGCGAGGTACTGTCAAACTTGCTGGCGGCCGGCAAGCGAGGGGCCGGTGAGCGTGAGCCTGGCGGGGGTGGTGCGCAGTCCAGCATCTTCGGGTCCAGTTCATGGAAAACGTTGTTAAAGTCTGAATGTGCTCGGTCCAGTAAGACCCTGAAAGGAAAGGATGCAATCGTCATGACGCTTGGTAGTAGTATGACACCAGTACCACCAGACTATCAGTAGTCTGTTCATAAACCACCCCTGGAAATTTTATGTATTAAAAAATAAAAAAAATACACAGATCACCATTCAAAACATACATACACATAT